>NC_069505.1:53524451-53794035 GCF_027579735.1 Bombina bombina | reverse complement strand
ATTGCCCCAGTCACTGCTGCTGCGGCTTTCTGGTTTGAGTCCCTAGAGGAGGCTCTACAGGTTGAAACCCCGTTGGAAGATATTCTTGACAAGCTTAGGGCCCTTAAGCTAGCCAATTCATTTGTTTCTGATGCCGTTGTTCATTTAACCAAGCTAACGGCTAAAAATTCAGGTTTTGCTATTCAGGCGCGCAGGGCGCTATGGCTTAAATCCTGGTCAGCTGATGTGACTTCAAAGTCTAAACTTTTCAACATTCCCTTCAAAGGACAGACCGTATTCGGACCTGGACTGAAGGAGATAATTTCTGACATCACTGGAGGAACAGGTCATGCCCTTCCTCAAGACAGGTCCAACAAATTAAGGACCAAACAGTCTAGTTTTCGGCCCTTTCGAAACTTCAAGAGTGGCGCAGCTTCAACTTCCTCTAACACAAAACAAGAGGGAACTTTTGCCCAGTCTAAGCCGGTCTGGAGACCTAACCAGGCTTGGAACAAGGGGAAACAGGCCAAGAAGCCTGCTGCTGCCTCTAAGACAGCATGAAGGAGCAGCCCCCGATCCGGAAACGGATCTAGTAGGGGGCAGACTCTCTCTCTTCGCCCAGGCTTGGGCAAGAGATGTCCAGGATCCCTGGGCATTGGAAATTGTGTCCAATGGTTATCTTCTGGAATTCAAAACCTCTCCCCCAAAAGGGAGACTTCATCTCTCACTTTTATCTGCAAACCATAAAAAAAGAGAGGCATTCTTACATTGTGTTCAAGACCTTCTAATTATGGGAGTGATCCACCCAGTTCCGCAGGAGGAACAGGGTCAGGGCTTCTATTCAAATCTGTAGTTCCCAAGAAAGAGGGAACATTCAAACCAATCTTAGATCTCAAGATCTTAAACAAATTTCTCAGAGTCCCATCCTTCAAGATGGAGACTATTCGAACCATCCTTCCTATGATCCAGGAGGGTCAATATATGACTACCGTAGACCTAAATGATGCTTATCTTCACATCCCGATACACAAAGATCATCATTGTTTTCTCAGGTTTGCCTTTCTAGACAGGCACTACCAGTTTGTGGCTCTTCCCTTCGGGTTGGCCACGGCACCAAGAATCTTTACAAAGGTTCTAGGGTCCCTTCTAGCGGTCCTAAGGCCGCAGGGTATAGCAGTAGCCCCTTACTTAGACGACATTCTGATACAGGCGTCGACTTTTCAAGTTGCCAGGTCCCACACGGACATTGTTCTGGCATTTCTGAGGTCCCATGGGTGGAAGGTGAACGAAGAAAAGAGCTCTCTATCACCTCTAACAAAAGTTTCATTCCTAGGGACTCTGATAGATTCGGTAGAAATGAAGATTTACCTAACGAAGGCCAGATTGTCAAAACTTCTAGACTCTTGCCGTGTTCTTTATTCCACTTCTCGTCCTTCAATGACTCAGTGTATGGAAGTAATCGGTTTAATGGTAGCGGCAATGGACATAGTACCGTTTGCCCGCCTACATCTCAGACTGCTGCAGCTTTGCATGCTCAGTGAGTGGAATGGGGATTACACAGATTTGTCCCCTCTACTAAATTTGGATCAAGAAACCAGGGATTCTCTTCTCTGGTGGCTATCTCAGGTCCATCTGCCCAAGGGGATGAGCTTCTGCAGGCCAGATTGGACTATAGTAACGACAGATGCCAGCCTTCTGGGCTGGGGTGCAGTCTGGAACTCCCTGAAGGCTCAGGGCTCGTGGACTCAGGAGGAGGCTCTCCTTCCAATAAACATTCTGGAATTAAGAGCGATATTCAATGCTCTTCAGGCTTGGCCTCAGCTAGCTGCGGTCAGGTTCATCAGATTTCAGTCGGACAACATCACAACTGTAGCCTATATCAACCATCAGGGGGGAACAAGGAGGCCCCTGGCAATGTTGGAGGTTTCAAAGATAATTCTATGGGCAGAGATTCACTCTTGCCATCTATCAGCTATCCATATCCCAGGAGTAGAGAACTGGGAGGCAGATTTTCTACGTCGTCAGACTTTTCATCCGGTGGAGTGGGAGCTCCATCCTTAGGTATTTGCACAGTTGATTCAACTTTGGGGCAAACCAGAACTGGATCTCATGGCGTCTCGTCAGAACGCCAAGCTTCCTTGTTACGGATCCAGGTCCAGGGATCCCAAGGCAGCACTGATAGATGCTCTAGCAGCGCCTTGGTCCTTCAACCTGGCTTATGTGTTTCCACCGTTTCCTTTGCTCCCTCGTCTGATTGCCAAGATCAAGCAGGAGAGAGCTTCGGTGATTTTGATAGCACCTGCGTGGCCACGCAGGACTTGGTATGCAGATCTGGTGGACATGTCATCCTTTCCACCATGGACTCTGCCGCTGAGACAGGACCTTCTACTTCAGGGTCCTTTCAACCATCCAAATCTAATTTCTCTGCGTCTGACTGCTTGGAGATTGAACGCTTGATTTTATCAAAGCGTGGTTTCTCCGAGTCGGTCATTGATACCTTAATACAGGCGCGAAAGCCTGTCACCAGGAAAATCTATCATAAGATATGGTGTAAATATCTTCATTGGTGTGAATCCAAGGGTTACTCGTGGAGTAAAGTCAGGATTCCTAGGATTTGTCAGCTAGTTCCTTAAAGGGACAGATTTCTGCTCAGTCTATTCTTTTGCACAAACGTCTGGCTGATGTTCCAGATGTTCAGGCGTTTTGTCAGGCTCTGGTTAGAATCAAGCCTGTGTTTAAAACCGTTGCTCCGCCATGGAGTTTAAATTTAGTTCTTAAAGTTCTTCAAGGGGTTCCGTTTGAACCTTTGCATTCCATAGATATTAAGCTCTTATCTTGGAAAGTTCTGTTTTTAGTAGCTATCTCCTCGGCTCGAAGAGTTTCGGAGTTATCTGCTTTACAATGTGATTCCCCTTATCTCGTTTTCCATGCAGATAAGGTAGTGTTACGTACCAAACCTGTTTTTTTACCTAAGGTGGTATCTAATAAGAATATCAATCAGGAGATTGTTGTTCCGTCACTGTGTCCTAATCCTCCTTCAAAGAAGGAACGTCTATTACACAATCTTGACGTGGTTCGTGCTTTAAAGTTTTATTTACAAGCTACCAAAGATTTTCGTCAAACATCTGCATTGTTTGTTGTCTACTCTGGACAGAGGAGAGGCCAAAAGGCTTCGGCAACTTCTCTTTCTTTTTGGCTAAGAAGTATAATCCGCTTAGCTTATGAGACTGCTGGCCAGCAGCCTCCTGAAAGAATTACAGCTCATTCTACTAGAGCGGTAGCTTCCACATGGGCTTTTAAGAATGAGGCTTCTGTTGAACAGATTTGTAAGGCGGCGACTTGGTCTTCGCTTCATACTTTTTCTAAATTCTACAAATTTGATACTTTTGCTTCTTTGGAGGCTTTTTTTGGGAGAAAGGTCTTAGTCAGTGGTGCCTTCTGTTTAAGCGCCTGCCTTGTCCCTCCCTTCATCCGTGTCCTATAGCTTTGGTATTGGTATCCCACAAGTAATGGATGATCCGTGGACTGGATACACCTTACAAGAGAAAACAAAATTTATGCTTACCTGATAAATTTATTTCTCTTGTGGTGTATCCAGTCCACGGCCTGCCCTGTCATTTTAAGGCAGGTGTTTTTTATTTATTTTTAAACTACAGTCACCACTGCACCCTATAGTTTCTCATTTCTCTTGCTTGTCTTCGGTTGAATGACTGGAGGTGGCAGTTAGGGGAGGAGCTATATAGACAGCTCTGCTGTGGGTGATCCTCTTGCAGCTTCCTGTTGGGAAGGAGAATATCCCACAAGTAATGGATGATCCGTGGACTGGATACACCACAAGAGAAATAAATTTATCAGGTAAGCATAAATTTTGTTTTTTACATAGAGATGTTCAGGTGATATTTTCTAGTCAGCTTTTTACAGCTATACTGCATCACTTTCAAGTGTTTCAACATTTGGGTATCATGGCCCTTTAAGAGGCCCCTTGCATTGGTGGAGAGTTAAAAAAAGATACATTTCCCACCTTGGTGATATTGGCAAAACCCTACTTATGCATCCCAAGCACCTCAGCATGATCTGAGTGCCTCTTCTCTGCTGCAGGCAAACTAGCTGCAAAAAGAGCACCAGCTTCAGCCAGGAGTATGTGGTGTTGATGAGTGAATAACAGAATGTTATCAACAGTGATCCTCTACTTCTTTCTAGTTCTAACTCTTTTGAAACTGTTTTTTTTTTTTTTTTTTTTTTTTTTGCTTGATTATAAAAGTGTTCTGCTGCCAGTTAAAAAAGTTGGACAAAAAGTTGTGTTAATGTAAAGTTTTAGTCTGAAGTTTATATTTATAACACTCAGTATGTGGATTTTATTTTAAATAAAGGATTCTTTTTTTTAATCCTATTAATCGAAAAAAAATAATCGGATGATTAATTGATTATAAAAATAATCGTTAGTTGCAGCCCTAAAGCAATTTCTATAACTTGGTGCATATCTCTGGATAATACTCCAATTCCCGTCCCTTGTTCTTTCCTGTCCATTCACTTCTGGACATACCTAAGAGTGGGAGTGGCCCGGATTAACACTTTTCATTATATAGTGGTGATCGTGGGGAGTGGTCAGCTCTGTCCACCCTTCATTGGAGGAGGGTTCTCATTGGTGATTGATATCCATGTATATAAGCAGAGATATAAAAATTGCTGTTATTTAGGTGCTAATTTTTAGTTTTAATACTCCATAGTCCAAATACCTGTTTATTCCATGCATTTCAGGTTTTTATGCATGGCTGAAAATGTGAGCAAAGCACAGCCACCTTTAACCATTTTGTCGTTTAGGTAAATGAAGGTTGCACTGTTTACTGCCAATTATCTGAATTGGAGAAACACATAATTTTAAGAAAAATGGGAACTATAATGAAAGTATATTGCTATTATTTACTACAGGTAATTAAAATTTATTTTGCAAAGCAAAGAGAGCACCACAGCAGAGCTGTCTATATAGCTCCCCCCTTAACTCCACTCCCCAGTCATTCTCTTTGCTGGCTCTAAGCAGGAAGAGGTGTTAAACTGTTAGTTTTATTTTATCTTCAATCAAGTGTTTATTTTTAAATGGTACCGGTGTTGTACTATTTACTCTCAGTCAGGACATAGATGAAGATTTCTGCCTGGAGGATGATGATCTTAGCATTTGTAACTAAGGTCCACTGCTGTTCCCACAGAAGCTGAGGAGTACAGTAGGGCTGCAACTAACGATTATTTTCATAATCGATTAGTTGGTCGATTATTTTTTCGATTAATCGGTTAAAAAAAACACACAAAAAAAGAACCATAAAAAAAACACACAATAATATACCATGTGGGACAGAGAATGGAATGGACATGATTCTGTGTATGTGTCTCTGTCTGGTATGCACAATAACACAACATCACTTCACCAAACTTTTAGACAGGTAGGTATTGGCACTACACAAGTTGAAAGTCACAAACACAGATTCACACACACTCACAGTCACATTAACACTTCACAGAAAACCTCATACAGTCCCAAATACCCACAATCACAAACAAATTCATACACTCACAGATTCAAAGATAAATCACACACATAGCAAAAAATAGATTATAATAAATATATTATATACATACTGAATATACAAACATACATTATATATATTAGTGTGTGTGTATATAAAATTTATAAAAAATAATATCAAATCCCTGGGGTCCAGTGGGGTGTTTTTGTTTTTTAATAAAGAAAAAGAAATCCCTTTAATTTTAATTTATTAGCCCTTTGCAGTGCCAGTAGTTTACCTTTTATTTAATATAAGGCAGAACCTGCAATATATTTAAATAAAAAGTATTCCCTTCCTGGTAGTCTGCACCTCTGTCTGGTACACTACAGTCCATATTAATAGCTCCTTCTGGCTGGCTCTCAGTAATGTGAATCAGTGCATGCTGAAACCAGGAGGAGTGATTAGTATGGTCTGTAGTGTACCAGACATAGGTGCAGAGTCAGACCAAATGCTCCCATACTAGACTACCAGGGAGGTAATACTTTTTTTTTTATTAATATATCTGAAAGCCAATATATATTTTTAAACAAAAAGTAAACTTCCAGCACGCCCTAAGACGGCTTCCTAAGCGCTGGAATCTGGATAAATCAACGGTGACTGTCCCTGATGCCCTCGCCCACTCAGTCCTTCCCAACACATGGCTGCACGGCCTGTTTGATCTCCCTTAGCAGGCGTCATGTTATTTTAAAAAGATGCAAGACACTTTCTTAGCACGCAAGTTTGCAACCTTTTTCTTACATTTAGGCCTAAGCTTTTATCACAGCAAGTGCCTTTCCCTCTCACACAGAGTGCTCCCAAGTCTCATTGCCATCTCTAAATCTGCTACCAGCTATAAGCTTCCTGAGCCCTGTATCAGTAAGTTTCCAGCGGGCTGTGCGACCTAAAACGGCTTCCTAAGCGTGCTGGATCCCGGATACAGCCGCACTCTTACAGGACAGGTGTAAGAAGAATGGAGGGCACAACCAATCTGACACGCTGCAGCAGATAAAGTGTTAGTGGATACAAGCTATGTGCATAAGTTAGTTAACCTGGTATTGAGGCCGGGGGGGAAAGACTGACTACATACCTTACAGCAAGCACAACTGTCCCACGTCTTCCTGCACGGCTTCCTCTTTCTCACTCTGCAGTGAACACGTGTTCTGCAAGCAGCCCAACTAATCGACTGACCAACTTATCGATAATGAAAATCGTTGACAACGATTTTCATTATCGATTATTATCGATTAAGTCGATTAGTTGTTTCAGCCCTAGAGTACAGGAAAACTTCAGTGTGAGGAACGGTTTCTTGCTATTCAGCAATGAGGTATGTTCAGTCATATTTTCTGCAGAGACTGTGTTAACTCAGAAAGGCTGACAGTATACCTATTAATGGAAGGGTAAGCAGTAATCCTAGTGTCATAAGAGGCTTTACTAGCTTGCATAAAGGTCTAATTTTTTTGGGCACTCAGTTTGTATATGAGAGATTGAGACAAACGTTTGTGTGTTCTGGGAGTAACTTTTTTCTCCAACATTGGTGTGTCCGGTCCACTGCGTCATCCATAACTTGTGGGAATATTCTCTTCCCCAACAGGAAATGGCAAAGAGCACAGCAAAAGCTGTCCATATAGCCCCTCCCAGGCTCCGCCCCCCCAGTCATTCGACCGACGGTTAGGAGAAAAAAAGTAGAAACTATAGGGTGCCGTGGTGACTGTAGTGTATAGAGAGAGAAATTTTTCAAACCTGATTAAAAAACCAGGGCGGGCCGTGGACCGGACACACCGTTGTAGAAAGTAATTTATCAGGTAAGCATAAATTCTGTTTTCTCCAACATTGGTGTGTCCGGTCCACGGCGTCATCCATAACTTGTGGGAACCAATACCAAAGCTTTAGGACACGGATGAAGGGAGGGAGCAAATCAGGTTACCTAAACAGAAGCCTGACAGTGTCCCCATTAGGGGAAGGGTAAGCAGTAATCCTAGTGTATAAGAGGTTTTTACTAGCTTGCATAAAGGGTTAATTTTTTGGTGGCAATCAGTTTGTTATGTGAATTTGGGACAAACGTTTTTGTGTCTGGGAGTAACGTTTTCTGTTTTATGGGACATTTGCTTGAGGGTTCTTTGGGGTTGTTTATATAACCCACATGGCTTTCAGGCAGGGTTTGTTAGTTTTGTGTAGGCCCCAGCAACATCGAGTGAGGTGGGCGGGCCTGCATTTACAAGCAGCAAGCAACTTCTCCTGAGGTCCTGATAGTCTTCTGAGGGACTAATTGAAGCTTTAAACCCCATATTATCGCTTCCTAAGGGCAGGTAGGGCCATAGCAGACCTGTGGCAAGGTGCTATTAGGGTTTTTTAACCGGTTTTAGACAAATTTCAATCCGTTTTTTTCATTTGGGGGTTTATTGCTTATTAACTTGTGGTGCAATCCTTCTAAAGCTTAGTGGGTACACTGTAAAAATTTCAGAAAAATTGAAGCAATTTTAACCTGTTTTGCCTTTTTTTCTCTTAAAGGCACAGTACCGTTTTTGCAAATTGTGTTCATTAAAGTGTTTTCCAAGCTTGCTTGCTTTATTTCTAGTCTGTTAAACATGTCTGACACTGAGTAAACTCATTGTTCAATTTGTTTAGAAGCCATTGTGGAACCCCCTCTTAGAATGTGTCCCACTTGTACTGATATGTCTATAAATTGCAAACAGCATATTTTGACTTATAAAAGTTTGGCATTAAAAGATTCTCAGACAGAAGGAAATCAGGTTTTGCCATCTAGTTCTCCCCAAGTGTCACAACCAGTAACGCCCGCACAAGCGACGCCAAGTACTTCTAGTGCGTCTAATTCTTTAACCTTGCAAGATATGGCTTCAGTTATGAATACTACCCTCACAGAGGTTTTATCTAAGCTGCCAGGGTTGCAAGGGAAGCGCAGTAGCTCTGGGTTAAGAACAAATGCTGAGCCTTCTGACGCTTTAGTAGCCGTATCTGATATTCCCTCACAATGTTCTGAAGTAGGGATGAGGGATTTGCTGTCTGAGGGAGAGATTTCTGATTCAGGAAAGATGTTCTCTCAGACAGATTCAGATATGACGGCTTTTAAATTTAAGCTAGAGCACCTCTGCTTATTGCTCAGGGAGGTTTTAGCTACTATGGATGATTGTGACCCTATTGTAGTTTCAGAGAAATTGTGTAAAATGGACAAATATTTAGAGGTTCCTGTTTACACGGATGTGTTTCCGGTCCCAAGAGGATTTCGGACATTGATACTAAGGAGTGGGATAAACCAGGTATTCCGTTCTCTCCCCCTCCTGTTTTTAAGAAAATGTTTCCCATTTCTGACACCATAAAGGACTCATGGCAGACGGTCCCTAAGGTGGAGGGAGCTATTTCTACCCTGGCTAAGCGTACAACTATACCTATTGAAGACAGTTGTGCTTTCATTGATTCTATGGATAAAAAATTACAGGGTCTCCTAATGAAATTTCTCCAACATAGGTGTGTCCGGTCCACGGCGTCATCCTTACTTGTGGGATATTCTCTTCCCCAACAGGAAATGGCAAAGAGTCCAGCAAAGCTGGTCACATGATCCCTCCTAGGCTCCGCCTACCCCAGTCATTCTCTTTGCCGTTGTACAGGCAACATCTCCACGGAGATGGCTTAGAGTTTTTTAGTGTTTAACTGTAGTTTTTATTATTCAATCAAGAGTTTGTTATTTTAAAATAGTGCTGGTATGTACTATTTACTCTGAAACAGAAAAGAGATGAAGATTTCTGTTTGTAAGAGGAAAATGATTTTAGCAACCGTTACTAAAATCCATGGCTGTTCCACACAGGACTGTTGAGAGGAATTAACTTCAGTTGGGGGAACAGTGAGCAGTCTTTTGCTGCTTGAGGTATGACACATTCTAACAAGACGATGTAATGCTGGAAGCTGTCATTTTCCCTATGGGATCCGGTAAGCCATTTTTATTCAGACAGTAAATAAGGGCTTCACAAGGGCTTATTAAGACTGTAGACATTTTCTGGGCTAAATCGATTCATATATTACACATATTTAGCCTTGAGGAATCATTTAATCTGGGTATTTTGGTAAAATAATATCGGCAGGCACTGTTTTAGACACCTTATTCTTTAGGGGCTTTCCCTAATCATAGGCAGAGCCTCATTTTCGCGCCGGTATTGCGCACTTGTTTTTGAGAGGCATGACATGCAGTCGCATGTGTGAGGAGCTCTGATACATAGAAAAGACTTTCTGAAGGCGTCATTTGGTATCGTATTCCCCTTTGGGCTTGGTTGGGTCTCAGCAAAGCAGATACCAGGGACTGTAAAGGGGTTAAAGTTAAAAACGGCTCCGGTTCCGTTATTTTAAGGGTTAAAGCTTCCAAATTTGGTGTGCAATACTTTTAAGGCTTTAAGACACTGTGGTGAAATTTTGGTGAATTTTGAACAATTCCTTCATACTTTTTCGCAATTGCAGTAATAAAGTGTGTTCAGTTTAAAATTTAAAGTGACAGTAACGGTTTTATTTTAAAACGTTTTTTGTACTTTGTTATCAAGTTTATGCCTGTTTAACATGTCTGAACTACCAGATAGACTGTGTTCTGAATGTGGGGAAGCCAGGGTTCCTTCTCATTTAAATAAATGTGATTTATGTGACACTGAAAATGATGCCCAAGATGATTCCTCAAGTGAGGGGAGTAAGCATGGTACTGCATCATTCCCTCCTTCGTCTACACGAGTCTTGCCCACTCAGGAGGCCCCTAGTACATCTAGCGCGCCAATACTCCTTACTATGCAACAATTAACGGCTGTAATGGATAATTCTATCAAAAACATTTTAGCCAAAATGCCCACTTATCAGCGTAAGCGCGACTGCTCTGTTTTAGATACTGAAGAGCATGAGGACGCTGATGATAATGGTTCTGAAATGCCCCTACACCAGTCTGAGGGGGCCAGGGAGGTTTTGTCTGAGGGAGAAATTTCAGATTCAGGGAAAATTTCTCAACAAGCTGAACCCGATGTGATTACATTTAAATTTAAGTTGGAACATCTCCGCGCTCTGCTTAAGGAGGTATTATCCACTCTGGATGATTGTGAGAATTTGATCATCCCAGAGAAACTATGTAAAATGGACAAGTTCCTAGAGGTCCCGGGGCTCCCAGAAGCTTTTCCTATACCCAAGCGGGTGGCGGACATTGTAAATAAAGAATGGGAAAGGCCCGGTATACCTTTCGTCCCTCCCCCCATATTTAAAAAATTGTTTCCTATGGTCGACCCCAGAAAGGACTTATGGCAGACAGTCCCCAAGGTCGAGGGAGCGGTTTCTACTTTAAACAAACGCACCACTATACCCATAGAAGATAGTTGTGCTTTCAAAGATCCTATGGATAAAAAATTAGAAGGTTTGCTTAAAAAGATGTTTGTTCAGCAGGGTTACCTTCTACAACCAATTTCATGCATTGTCCCTGTCACTACAGCCGCGTGTTTCTGGTTCGATGAGCTAGTAAAGGCGATCGATAGTGATTCTCCTCCTTATGAGGAGATTATGGACAGAATCCGTGCTCTCAAATTGGCTAATTCTTTCACCCTAGACGCCACTTTGCAATTGGCTAGGTTAGCGGCAAAGAATTCTGGGTTTGCTATTGTGGCGCGCAGAGCGCTTTGGTTGAAATCTTGGTCAGCTGATGCGTCTTCCAAGAACAAACTCCTTAACATTCCTTTCAAGGGGAAAACGCTGTTTGGCCCTGACTTGAAAGAGATTATCTCTGATATCACTGGGGGTAAGGGCCACGCCCTTCCTCAGGATAGGTCTTTCAAGGCCAAAAATAAACCTAATTTTCGTCCCTTTCGTAGAAACGGACCAGCCCCAAGTGCTACGTCCTCTAAGCAAGAGGGTAATGCTTCTCAAGCCAAGCCAGCCTGGAGACCAATGCAAGGCTGGAACAAGGGAAAGCAGGCCAAGAAACCTGCCACTGCTACCAAGACAGCATGAAATGTTGGCCCCCGATCCGGGACCGGATCTGGTGGGGGGCAGACTCTCTCTCTTCGCTCAGGCTTGGGCAAGAGATGTTCTGGATCCTTGGGCACTAGAAATAGTCTCCCAAGGTTATCTTCTGGAATTCAAGGGGCTTCCCCCAAGGGGGAGGTTCCACAGGTCTCAATTGTCTTCGGACCACATAAAAAGACAGGCATTCTTACATTGTGTAGAAGACCTGTTAAAAATGGGAGTGATTCATCCTGTTCCATTAGGAGAACAAGGGATGGGGTTCTACTCCAATCTGTTCATAGTTCCCAAAAAAGAGGGAACGTTCAGACCAATCTTAGATCTCAAGATCTTAAACAAGTTTCTCAAGGTTCCATCGTTCAAAATGGAAACCATTCGAACAATTCTTCCTTCCATCCAGGAAGGTCAATTCATGACCACGGTGGATTTAAAGGATGCGTATCTACATATTCCTATCCACAAGGAACATCATCGGTTCCTAAGGTTCGCATTCCTGGACAAGCATTACCAGTTCGTGGCACTTCCTTTCGGATTAGCCACTGCTCCAAGGATTTTCACAAAGGTACTAGGGTCCCTTCTAGCGGTGCTAAGACCAAGGGGCATTGCAGTAGTACCTTACTTGGACGACATTCTGATTCAAGCGTCGTCCCTTCCTCAAGCAAAGGCTCACACGGACATAGTCCTGGCCTTTCTCAGATCTCACGGATGGAAAGTGAACGTGGAAAAGAGTTCTCTATCTCCGTTGACAAGGGTTCCCTTCTTGGGAACAATAATAGACTCCTTAGAAATGAGGATTTTTCTGACAGAGGCCAGAAAAACAAAACTTCTAAACTCTTGTCGGACACTTCATTCCGTTCCTCTTCCTTCCATAGCGCAGTGCATGGAAGTAATAGGTTTGATGGTAGCGGCAATGGACATAGTTCCTTTTGCGCGCATTCATCTAAGACCATTACAACTGTGCATGCTCAGTCAGTGGAATGGGGACTATACAGACTTGTCTCCGAAGATACAAGTAAATCAGAGGACCAGAGACTCACTCCGTTGGTGGCTGTCCCTGGACAACCTGTCACAAGGGATGACCTTCCGCAGACCAGAGTGGGTCATTGTCACGACCGACGCCAGTCTGATGGGCTGGGGCGCGGTCTGGGGATCCCTGAAAGCTCAGGGTCTTTGGTCTCGGGAAGAATCTCTTCTACCGATAAATATTCTGGAGCTGAGAGCGATATTCAATGCTCTCAAGGCTTGGCCTCAGCTAGCGAAGGCCAAGTTCATACGGTTTCAATCAGACAACATGACGACTGTTGCGTACATCAACCATCAGGGGGGAACAAGGAGTTCCCTGGCGATGGAAGAAGTGACCAAAATCATTCAATGGGCGGAGACTCACTCCTGCCACCTGTCTGCAATCCACATCCCAGGAGTGGAAAATTGGGAAGCGGATTTTCTGAGTCGTCAGACATTACATCCGGGGGAGTGGGAACTCCATCCGGAAATCTTTGCCCAAATTACTCAACTGTGGGGCATTCCAGACATGGATCTGATGGCCTCTCGTCAGAACTTCAAGGTTCCTTGCTACGGGTCCAGATCCAGGGATCCCAAGGCGACTCTAGTAGATGCACTAGTAGCACCTTGGACCTTCAAACTAGCTTATGTATTCCCGCCGTTTCCTCTCATCCCCAGGCTGGTAGCCAGGATCCATCAGGAGAGGGCGTCGGTGATCTTGATAGCTCCTGCGTGGCCACGCAGGACTTGGTATGCAGATCTGGTGAATATGTCATCGGCTCCACCATGGAAGCTACCTTTGAGACGAGACCTTCTTGTTCAAGGTCCGTTCGAACATCCGAATCTGGTCTCACTCCAGCTGACTGCTTGGAGATTGAACGCTTGATCTTATCAAAACGAGGGTTCTCAGATTCTGTTATTGATACTCTTGTTCAGGCCAGAAAGCCTGTAACTAGAAAAATTTACCACAAAATATGGAAAAAATATATCTGTTGGTGTGAATCTAAAGGATTCCCTTGGGACAAGGTAAAGATTCCTAAGATTCTATCCTTTCTTCAAGAAGGATTGGAGAAAGGATTATCTGCAAGTTCCTTGAAGGGACAGATTTCTGCCTTGTCTGTGTTACTCCACAAAAAGCTGGCAGCTGTGCCAGATGTTCAAGCCTTTGTTCAGGCTCTGGTTAGAATTAAGCCTGTTTACAAACCTTTGACTCCCCCTTGGAGTCTCAACTTAGTTCTTTCAGTTCTTCAGGGGGTTCCGTTTGAACCCTTACATTCCGTTGATATTAAGTTATTATCTTGGAAAGTTGTGTTTTTGGTTGCAATTTCTTCTGCCAGAAGAGTTTCAGAATTATCTGCTCTGCAGTGTTCTCCTCCTTATCTGGTGTTCCATGCAGATAAGGTGGTTTTACGTACTAAACCTGGTTTTCTTCCAAAAGTTGTTTCTAACAAAAACATTAACCAGGAGATAGTCGTGCCTTCTTTGTGTCCGAAACCAGTTTCGAAGAAGGAACGTTTGTTGCACAATTTGGATGTTGTTCGCGCTCTAAAATTCTATTTAGATGCTACAAAGGATTTTAGACAAACATCTTCCTTGTTTGTTGTTTATTCTGGTAAAAGGAGAGGTCAAAAAGCAACTTCTACCTCTCTCTCTTTTTGGATTAAAAGCATCATCAGATTGGCTTACGAGACTGCCGGACGGCAGCCTCCTGAAAGAATCACAGCTCATTCCACTAGGGCTGTGGCTTCCACATGGGCCTTCAAGAACGAGGCTTCTGTTGATCAGATATGTAGGGCAGCGACTTGGTCTTCACTGCACACTTTTACCAAATTTTACAAGTTTGATACTTTTGCTTCTTCTGAGGCTGTTTTTGGGAGAAAGGTTTTGCAAGCCGTGGTGCCTTCCATTTAGGTGACCTGATTTGCTCCCTCCCTTCATCCGTGTCCTAAAGCTTTGGTATTGGTTCCCACAAGTAAGGATGACGCCGTGGACCGGACACACCTATGTTGGAGAAAACAGAATTTATGTTTACCTGATAAATTACTTTCTCCAACGGTGTGTCCGGTCCACGGCCCGCCCTGGTTTTTTAATCAGGTCTGATAATTTATTTTCTTTAACTACAGTCACCACGGTATCATATGGTTTCTCCTATGCAAATATTCCTCCTTAACGTCGGTCGAATGACTGGGGTAGGCGGAGCCTAGGAGGGATCATGTGACCAGCTTTGCTGGGCTCTTTGCCATTTCCTGTTGGGGAAGAGAATATCCCACAAGTAAGGATGACGCCGTGGACTGGACACACCGTTGGAGAAAGTAATTTATCAGGTAAACATAAATTCTGTTTTTTTGTTCATCAAGGTTTTCGTCTTCAACCTATAGCATGCATTGTTCCTGTAACCACTGCAGCTGCCTTTTGGTTTGAGGCTCTAGAAGAGGCTCTTCAGATGGAGACCCCACTAGATGATATTTTGGACAAAATTAAGGCTCTTAAGTTGGCTAATTCTTTTATTACAGACGCTGCTTTTCATCTTGCTAAATTAGCGGCTAAGAATTCAGGTTTTGCCATTTCTCCTACATTGGTGTATCCGGTCCACGGCTTCATCCTTACTTGTGGGATATTCTCAATCCCTACAGGAAGTGGCAAAGAGAGCACACAGCAGAGCTGTCCATATAGCTCCCCTCAGGCTCCGCCCCCCCAGTCATTCTCTTTGCCGCTCTAACTAGTAGCATCTCCACGGGGGTGGTAAAGAGTATGTGGTGTTTAGTTGTAGTTTTTTATTCTTCTATCAAGAGTTTGTTATTTTAAAATAGTGCCGGCTTGTACTAATTTACTCTGCAGCAGAAAGTGATGAAGATTTCTGCCGAGAGGAATATGATTTTAGCACCAGTAACTAAAATCCATTGCTGTTCCCACGCAGGACTGTTGAAACCATAGAACTTCAGTTGGGGGGAACAGTTTGCAGGCTTAACTGCTTCAGGTATGATCAGTCATTTTTCTAACAAGACCTAGTAATGCTAGAAGACTGTCAGCAATCCCCTCTGGGATAGATAAGCCATTTTTCTTAGACGCTGTATAAAATTATGGCTTATATTAAGGGCTCTATGCTGGTTGACACTATTGTGGGCTAAATCAATTGCTTTTTAGCATGTTTTCACTATAAATAAGGTGTTTTTTCAGACTTTAAAACACTTTTGGGGTTTTATTTTGCGCCTGGCACTTATTTGGACACCTATTCTAGTCAGAAAGGCCCCTCCGCTCTGGAAATGAAGAGGGAGGAGGCCTCATTTTCAAGCCTCAATTGTGCAGTTGTTTTGCTTAGGCAGTTCATGCAGCTTCACGTGGGGAGTCCAGAGGCATCAGAAAAGACTCCAGAGAGGCTTATTTCCTACAAAAATAATCCCTAAGGAAGGTAAAGGCCACAGTGGAATCTGTGGCATAGTACTGTAGTGTTTTTAACAGGTTAATTGCTGTTATTAGCTCCGGTTTGGGCATTAAGGGGTTAATTGGTCTGAAAATTTGTGTGCAATCCTTTCAAAGCATTAAGACACTGTGGTGAAAATTTCATTAAAATCGGATGTTTATTTGATGTTTTTTTGATGTTTTAGTAATAAAGTGTGCACTTTTATTATTTAAAGACACAGTAACGTTTTTGTCAAAAATAATTTTTATTGCATTGAAGATCTGTTTAAGTCTGTCAAACATGTCTGACCCTTCAGATAACCTATGTTCTGTATGTTCAAAGGCCAAGGTGGTTCCCCCATTAAATTTGTGTGAAGTGTGCCATAGCGTCCAAACAGCTTAAGGACAGTACAATCACGCTTAAAGATATAGCCCAAGATGATTCTTTAGCTGAAGGTAGTGAGGATAGCTCACTATCCTTTCCTTCTCTGTCAACACCAGCTATGCCCGCGCAAGCGATGCCCAGTACATCTAGCGCGCCAATTGCTATTACTATGCAACAGTTAGCAGCAGTAATGGATAATTCTCTCGCAGCATTTTTATCCAAACTGCCAGCTTTTCCTAGGAAGCGTGATTGCTCAGTTTTAAATACAGAAAATGAGCAAGCAGACGCAGAGGATAATTTATCTGTAGTGCCCTCACATCAATCTGACTTGGCGGTGAGGAAGGGCCTGTCTGAGGGAGAAATTTCTGACACAGGAAAAGTTTCTCAGCAGGCAGAGCCTGATACCATAGCATTTAAATTTAAGCTAGAACACCTCCGCGCTCTACTTAAGGAGGTCCTAGCTACTCTTGATGATTGTGACCCTTTGGTGGTCCCAGAAAAATTGTGTAAAATGGATAAATTCTTAGAGGTCCCAGTACACACTGATGCGTTTCCGATACCTAAGAGGGTGGCGGATATCGTGAATAAGGAGTGGGAGAAGCCAGGTATACCTTTTGTTCCCCCTCCTATATTTAAGAAAATGTTCCCCATTGTTGACCCCAGAAGGGACGCGTGGCAGGCGGTCCCTAAGGTAGAGGGGGCAGTTTCAACGCTAGCTAAGCGCACAACTATACCAATAGAAGACAGTTGTGCTTTCAAAGATCCTATGGATAAAAAATTAGAAGGTTTACTTAAGAAAATTTTTGTTCAACAAGGTTTTCTTCTTCAACCAATTTCTTGCATTATTCCTGTAACCACTGCAGCTGCTTTTTGGTTTGAGGAATTTGGTTTGCGCAATAGTGGCGCGTAGAGCGCTTTGGCTAAAATCGTGGTCAGCGGATGTGTCATCCAAAACAAAATTGCTTAATATTCCTTTCAAGGGTAAGACCCTATTCGGGCCAGAGTTGAAAGAAATTATTTCAGATATCACTGGGGGAAAGGGCCATGCCCTTCCACAGGATAGACCTTTCAAAGCTAAAAATAAGTCTAATTTTCGTTCCTTTTGCAATTTCAGGAACGGACCGGCTTCTACCTCTACAACCACTAGGCAAGAGGGTAACGCACCCGAGCCCAAACCAGCATGGAAACCATTGCAAGGCTGGAACAAGGGTAAACAGGCCAAAAAGCCTGCTGCTGCTACCAAGACAGCATGAAGGGGTAGCCCCCGATGCGGGACCGGATCTAGTAGGGGGCAGACTTTCTCTCTTTGCTCAGGCCTGGGCAAGAGATGTTCCGGACCCCTGGGCACTAGAAATTGTCTCTCAGGGGTATCTTCTAGAATTCAAGGACCTTCCTCCAAGGGGAAGGTTCCACATGTCTCGCTTATCTTTAGACCAGATCAAGAGACAGGCATTCTTACATTGCGTAGAAGACCTTTTAAAAATGGGAGTGATAAACCCAGTTCCAACAGCAGAACAAGGACTGGGATTTTACTCAAACCTGTTTGTAGTTTCCAAAAAGGAAGGAACTTTCAGGCCAATTCTGGATTTAAAGATCCTAAACAAATTCCTCAGAGTTCCATCATTCAAAATGGAAACCATTCGGACAAGCATTACCAGTTCGTGGCTCTTCCCTTCGGATTGGCCACTGCTCCCAGAATTTTCACAAAGGTGCTAGGGTCCCTTCTAGCGGTGCTAAGGCCAAGGGGCATTGCAGTAGCACCTTACCTAGACGACATTTTAATACAGGCGTCGTCCTTTCACAAAGCAAGGGCTCATACGGACATTGTTCTAGCCTTTCTAAGGTCTCACGGGTGGAAGGTGAACATAGAAAAAAGTTCTCTGTCCCCGTTCACAAGGGTTCCCTTCCTGGGAACAATAATAGACTCGGTAGAAATGAAAATCTTTCTGACAGAGGTCAGGAAATTAAAACTTTTGAACACTTGTCGAGTTCTTCAATCCATTCCTCAACCCTCCATAGCTCAGTGCATGGAGGTAATAGGACTAATGGTTGCGGCAATGGACGTGGTTCCTTTTGCTCGAATTCATTTAAGACCATTGCAACTGTGCATGCTCAAACAATGGAATGGGGATTATGCAGATTTGTCTCCCCAGATTCAGATGGACCAGCAAACCAGAGACTCACTCCTCTGGTGGTTGTCTCAGGATCACCTGTCTCAGGGAATGAGTTTCCGAAGACCGGAGTGGATCATTGTCACGACCGACGCCAGCCTCTTAGGCTGGGGCGCGGTCTGGAAGTCCCTGAAGGCTCAGGGTCTATGGTCTCGGGAAGAATCTCTTCTCCCGATAAACATTGAGAGCGATATTCAATGCGCTCCAGGCATGGCCTCAATTAGCGGAGGCCAAATTCATTAGATTTCAGTCGGACAACATGACGACTGTAGCGTACATCAATCATCAGGGGGGAACAAAGAGTTCCCTGGCGATGAGGGAGGTATCCAAGATCATCAAATGGGCAGAGGATCACTCCTGCCATCTATCAGCAATTCACATCCCAGGAGTGGACAACTGGGAAGCGGATTATCTGAGTCGTCAGACTTTCCATCCGGGGGAGTGGGAACTCCACCCGGAGGTTTTTGCTCAGCTGACCCAGCTATGGGGCATTCCAGATCTGGATCTGATGGCGTCACATCAGAACTCCAAAGTTCCACGTTACGGGTCCAGGTCCAGGGATCCCAAGGCGACATTGGTAGATGCCTTAGTAGCGCCTTGGTCGTTCAATCTAGCTTATGTCTTTCCACCTTTTCCCCTTCTCCCCCGGCTAGTAGCCAGGATCAAACAGGAGAAGGCTTAGGTAATTCTGATAGCTCCTGCGTGGCCACGCAGGACTTGGTATGCAGACCTGGTGAATATGTCATCAGTTCCACCATGGAAGCTGCCTTTGAGGCAGGACCTTCTAATTCAAGGTCCATTCGAACATCCAAACCTAGTTTTTCTGCAACTGACTGCTTGGAGATTGAACGCTTGATTCTAGCTAAACGTGGGTTTTCGGAATCAGTTATAAATACTCTGATCCAGGCTAGAAAGCCTGTCACTAGGAAAATTTGCCATAAGATATGGCGGAAATATCTTTGCTGGTGCGAATCCAAGGGTTACTCATGGAGTATGATTAGGATTACAAGGATACTATCTTTTCTCCAAGAAGGATTGGAGAAAGGTCTGTCAGCTAGTTCTTTAAAGGGACAGATATCTGCTCTGTCTGTTTTGTTACACAAGCGTCTGGCAGCCATGCCAGATATTCAGGCGTTTGTACAGGCTTTAGTCAGAATCAAGCCTGTCTACAGACCTGTGGCTCCTCCATGGAGTCTAAATTTAGTTCTTTCAGTTCTTCAAGGGGTTCCGTTACTATCTTGGAAAGTTTTGTTTTTAGTAGCTATTTCTTCTGCTAGAAGAGTTTCTGAATTGTCTGCTTTGCAGTGTAATTCACCCTATCTGGTGTTTCATACAGATAAGGTCGTTTTACGTACCAAACCTGGTTTTCTTCAAAAAGCGGTTTCCAATAAGAATATCAACCAGGAAATAGTTGTTCCTTCTCTGTGTCCTAATCCAGTTTCTAACAAGGAACGTCTGTTACACAATCTTGATGTGGTTCGTGCTTTAAAGTTTTATCTAAAAGCAACTAAAGACTTCAGACAAACATCGTCCTTGTTTGTCGTCTATTCTGGCAAGAGGAGAGGTCAAAAGGCGACTGCGACCTCTCTGTCTTTCTGGCTGAAAAGCATCATCCGGTTGGCTTATGAGACTGCTGGAAGGCAGCCTCCTGAACGAATTACAGCTCACTCTACTAGAGCTGTGGCTTCCACATGGGCCTTCCAGAATGAGGCTTCTGTTGAACAGATTTGTAAGGCAGCGACTTGGTCTTCACTGCATACGTTTGCCAAATTTTACAAATTCGATACTTTTGATTCTTCGGAGGCTATTTTTGGGAGAAAGGTTTTGCAAGCAGTGGTGCCTTCCGTTTAGGTTACCTGACTTGTTCCCTCCCTTCATCCGTGTCCTAAAGCTTTGGTATTGGTTCCCACAAGTAAGGATGAAGCCGTGGACCGGATGCACCAATGTAGGAGAAAACAGAATTTATGTTTACCTGATAAATTTCTTTCTCCTACGGTGTATCCGGTCCACGGCCCGCCCTGGCATTTTGGTCAGTTTTAAATTTATTTTTTGTAAACTACAGTCACCACTGCACCCTATGGTTCTCCTTTTTCTCCTAACCGTCGGTCGAATGACTGGGGGGGGCGGAGCCTGAGGGGAGCTATATGTACAGCTCTGCTGTGTGCTCTCTTTGCCACTTCCTGTAGGGATTGAGAATATCCCACAAGTAAGGATGAAGCCGTGGACCGGATACACCAATGTAGGAGATAGAAATTTATCAGGTAAACATAAATTCTGTTTTTAGCGCGAGCATTCTGGCTTAAGTCCTGGTCAGCTGATGTGTTATCTAAATCTAAGCTTTTGCCCATCCCTTTCAAAGGTATGACCCTATTCGGGCCTGCATTGAAAGAGATCATTTCAGACATTATTGGAGGGAAGGGTCATACGGAGGATAAGTCAAATAAGACAAGGACCTAACAAAATAATTTTCGTTCCTTTCGAAACTTCAAGAGTGGTCCCTCTACCTCTTCCCCTGCTGCAATGCAAGAGGGGAACTTTGCTCAATCCAAGCCAACCTGGAGACCTAATCAGGCTTGGAACAAGGGTAAACAGGCCAAAAAGCCTGCTGCTGCCACTAAGTCAGCATGAAGGGGTAGCCCCCAATCCTGGACCGGCTCTAGTAGGGGGCAGACTCTCTCTCTTTGCTCAGGCCTGGGCAAGAGACGTTCAGGATTCCTGGGCAGTAGAAATTGTAACCCAGGGATACCTTCTAGATTTCAAGGATTCCCCTCCAAGGGGGAGGTTCCATCTTTCTCAATTGTCTGTATACCTGACAAAAAGAGAGGCATTCTTATGCTGTGTAGAAGACCTTTTTACCATGGGAGTGATCTGCCCAGTTCCAAAAGCAGAACAGGGGCAGGGGTTCTACTCCAATCTGTTTATAGTTCCCAAAAAGGAGGGAACCTTTAGACCAATTCTGGATCTCAAGATCCTAAACCAATTCCTAAGAGTTCCATCTTTCAAGATGGAGACCATTCGGACTATCTTACCATTGATCCAGGAGGGTCAATATATGACCACTGTGGACTTAAAGGATGCATATCTGCACATTCCTATCAACAAAGATCATCACCAGTTCCTAAGGTTCACCTTTCTGGACAAGCATTATCAGTTTGTGACTCTTCCTTTCGGGTTGGCCACGGCGCCGCAAATCTTCACGAAGGTGCTAGGGTCCCTTCTGGCGGTTCTAAGGCCATGGGGCATAGCAGTGGCGCCTTATCTAGACGACATTCTAATTCAAGCGTCGTCCTTCCAACTAGCCAAGTCTCACACGGACTTAGTATTGGCCTTTCTAAGGTCTCACGGGTGGAAAGTGAACGTAAAAAAGAGTTCTCTTTCCCCCCTCACAAGAGTTTCATTTCTAGGGACTCTGATAGACTCGGTGGACATGAAAATATTTCTGACGGAGGTCAGGAAATCAAAGATTTTGTCCACCTGCCGAGCTCTTCATTCCATTCCTCGGCCGTCAGTGGCTCAGTGTATGGAGGTAATCGGACTAATGGTAGCGGCAATGGACATAGTTCCGTTTGCTCGCTTGAATCTCAGACCACTGCAACTATGCATGCTCAATCAGTGGAATAGGGATTATGTGGATTTATCTCCTCAGATAAATCTGGATCAAGAGACCAGAGACTCTCTTCTTTGGTGGTTGTCACAGGATCATCTGTCCCAGGGAATATGTTTCCGCAGGCCAAAAGGGGTTATAGTGACGACAGACGCCAGTCTTCTGGGCTGGGGTGCAGTCTGGAATTCCCTGAAAGCTCAGGGTTTGTGGACTCGGGAGGAGGCTCTCCTACCGATTAATATTCTGGAATTAAGAGCGATATTCAGTGCTCTCCAGGCATTGCCTCAGCTGGCTTTGGCCAGATTCATCAGGTTTCAGTCGGACAACCTCACGACTGTGGCTTATATCAATCATCAGGGCGGAACAAAGAGTTCCTTAGCGATGATAGAGGTCTCAAGGATAATCCAATTGGCAGAGGCTCACTCTTGCCATCTGTCAGCGATCTATATCCCAGGTGTAGAGAACTGGGAGGCTGATTTCTCTTGTTAAGTGTATCCAGTCCACGGAACATCCATTACTTGTGGGATATTCTCCTTCCCAACAGGAAGTTGCAAGAGGATCACCCACAGCAGAGCTGCTATATAGCTCCTCCCCTCACTGCCATACCCAGTCATTCTCTTGCAACTCTCAACAAAGATGGACGTAGTAAGAGGAGAGTGGTGTATTATAGTTAGTTTTTTTAACTTTAATCAAAAAAGTTTATTTTTAAATGGTACCGGAGTGTACTGTTTCATCTCAGGCAGCATTAGAAGAAGAATCTGCCTGTGATTTCTATGATCTTAGCAGAAGTAACTAAGATCCACTGCCGTTCTCACATATTCTGAGGAGTGAGGTAAGTTCAGAGGGGGAATGGCGTGCAGGTTTTCCTGCAATAAGATCTGTGCAGTTAACATATTTCTCGGGATGGAATTTGCTAGAAAAATGCTGCTGATACCGTATTAATATAAGTTAAGCCTTAAATGCAGTGATAGCGACTGGTATCAGACTTATTAACAGAGATACATACTCTTATAAAAGTGTAATATAAAACGTTTGCTGGCATGTTAATCGTTTTTATATATGTTTGGTGACAAAACTTATTGGGGCCTAGTTTTTTTTCCACATGGCTGGCTTGATTTTTGCCTAGAAACAGTTTCCTGAGGCTTTCCACTGTTGTAATATGAGTGGGAGGGGCCTTTTTTAGTGCTTTTCTGTGCAGATAAAAATACTGACCGAGACATTCAGCTTCCCTCTGCATGATACAGGACATCTCTGAAGGGCTCAAAAGGCTTCAAAGTCGTGTTTGAGGAGGGTAACAACCACAGTAGACTGTGGCAGTTGTTGTGACTGTGTTTAAAAAAACGTTATTGTCATTTATTATTCTGTTTTTGTAATTAAGGGGTTAATCATCCATTTGCAAGTGGGTGCAATGCTCTGCTGACTTGTTACATACACTGTAAAAATTTTGTTAGTGTAACTGCCTTTTTTCACTGTTATTTCAAATTTTGTCAAAATTTGTTTCTCTTAAAGGCACAGTAACGTTTTTTATATTGCTTGTTAACTTGCTTTAAAGTGTTTTCCAAGCTTGCTAGTCTCATTGCTAGTCTGTACAAACATGTCTGAAACAGAGGATATTTGTTCATTATGTTTAAAAGCCATGGTGGAGCCCCATAGGAGAATGTGTACTAAATGTATTGATTTCACCTTAAACAGTAAAGATCAGTCTTTATCTATAAAAGAATTGTCACCAGAGGGGTCTGTCGAGGGGGAAGTTATGCCGACTAACTCTCCCCACGTGTCGGACCCTTCGCCTCCCGCTCAAGGGACGCACGCTAAAATGGCGCCAAGTACATCAGGGACGCCCATAGCGATTACTCTGCAGGACATGGCTGCAATCATGAATAATACCCTGTCAGAGGTATTATCCAGATTAACTGAATTGAGAGGCAAGCGCGATAGCTCTGGGGTTAGACGAGATACAGAGCGCGTAGTGCTGTAAGAGCCATGTCTGATACTGCGTCACAATATGCAGAACCTGAGGACGGAGAGCTTCAGTCTGTGGGTGACGTCTCTGAATCGGGGAGACCTGATTCAGAGATTTCTAATTTTAAATTTAAGCTTGAGAACCTCTGTGTATTGCTTGGGGAGGTATTAGCTGCTCTGAATGACTGTGACACAATTGCAGTGCCAGAGAAATTGTGTAGGCTGGATAAATACTATGCAGTGCCGGTGAGTACTGATGTTTTTCCAATACCTAAAAGGCTTACAGAAATTATTAGTAAGGAGTGGGATAGGCCCGGTGTGCCCTTTTCCCCACCTCCTATATTTAGAAAAATGTTTCCAATAGATGCCACTACACGGGACTTATGGCAGACTGTCCCTAAGGTGGAGGGAGCAGTTTCTACTTTAGCAAAGCGTACCACTATCCCGGTTGAGGACAGTTGTGCTTTTTCAGATCCAATGGATAAAAAATTAGAGGGTTACCTTAAGATAATGTTTGTTCAACAAGGTTTTATTTTACAGCCCCTTGCATGCATTGTGCCTGTCACTGCTGCGGCGGCATTCTGGTTTGAGGCCTTGGAAGAGGCCATCCATACAGCTCCATTGACTGAAATTGTTGACAAGCTTAGAACTCTTAAGCTAGCTAACTCATTTGTTTCTGATGCCATTGTTCATTTGACTAAACTAACGGCTAAGAATTCCGGATTCGCCATCCAGGTGCGTAGGGCGCTATGGCTCAAATCCTGGTCAGCTGATGTGACTTCAAAGTCTAAATTACTCAACATTCCTTTCAAGGGGCAGACCTTATTCGGGCCTGGTTTGAAAGAAATTATTGCTGACATTACTGGAGGTAAGGGTCATACCCTTCCTCAGGACAGGGCCAAATCAAAGGCCAAACAGTCTAATTTTCGTGCCTTTCGAAATTTCAAGGCAGGTGCAGCATCAACTTCCTCTGCTTCAAAACAAGAGGGAACTTTTGCTCAATCCAAGCAGGCCTGGAAACCTAACCAGTTCTGGAACAAGGGCAAGCAGGCCAGAAAGCCCCCTATCCGACAACGGATCTAGTAGGGGGCAGACTCTCTCTCTTCGCCCAGGCGTGGGCAAGAGATGTTCAGGATCCCTGGGCGTTGGAGATCATATCTCAGGGATATCTTCTGGACTTCAAAGCTTCTCCTCCACAAGGGAGATTTCACCTTTCAAGATTATCTGCAAACCAGATAAAGAAAGAGGCATTCCTAAGCTGCGTACAAGATCTCCTTGTAATGGGAGTGATCCATCCAGTTCCGTGGACGGAACAAGGACATGGGTTTTATTCAAATCTGTTTGTGGTTCCCAAAAAAGAGGGAACCTTCAGACCAATTTTGGATTTAAAGATCCTAAACAAATTCCTCAGAGTTCCGTCATTCAAGATGGAAACTATTCGAACCATTTTACCCATGATCCAAGAGGGTCAGTACATGACCACAGTGGACTTGAAGGATGCCTACCTTCACATTCCGATTCACAAGAATCATCATCAGTTCCTGAGGTTTGCCTTTCTAGACAGGCATTAGCAATTTGTAGCTCTTCCATTCGGGTTGGCTACAGCCCCAAGAATTTTTACAAAGGTTCTGGGCTCACTTCTGGCGGTCCTAAGACCGTGAGGCATAGCGGTGGCTCCTTACCTGGACAACATCCTGATACAGGCGTAAAGCTTTCAAATTGCCAAATCTCATACAGAGATAGTTCTGGCATTCCTGAGGTCGCATGGGTGGAAAGTGAACGAAGAAAAGAGTTCTCTATCTCCTCTCACAAGGGTTTCCTTCCTAGGGACTCTAATAGATTCTGTAGAAATGAAAATTTACCTGACGGAGTCCAGGTTCTCAAAACTTCTAAATGCTTGCCGTGTTCTTCACTCCATTCCGCGCCCCACGGTGGCTCAGTGCATGGAAGTAATCGGCTTAATGTTAGCGGCGATGGACATAGTGCCATTCGCGCGCCTGCATCTCAGACCGCTGCAATTATGCATGCTCAGTCAGTGGAATGGGGATTACACAGATTTGTCCCCTCTACTAAATCTGGATCAGGAAACCAGAGATTCTCTTCTCTGGATCTCGGGCCCATCTGTCCAAGGGTATGACCTTTCGCAGACCAGATTGGACAAATGTAACAGATGCCAGCCTTCTAGGTTGGGGTGCAGTCTGGAACTCCCTGAAGGCTCAGGGTTCATGGACTCAGGAGGAGAAACTCCTCCCAATAAATATTCTGGAGTTAAGAGCAATATTCAATGCTCTTCTTGATTGGCCTCAGCTAGCAACACTGAGGTTCATCAGATTTCAGTCGGACAACATCACGACTGTGGCTTACATCAACCATCAAGGGGGAACCAGGAGTTCCCTAGCGATGTTAGAAGTCTCCAAGATAATTCGCTGGGCAGAGACTCACTCTTGCCACCTGTCAGCGATCCATATCCCAGGTGTAGAGAACTGGGAGGCGGATTTTCTAAGTCGTCAGACTTTTCATCCGGGGGAATGGTAACTCCATCCGGATGTGTTTGCTCAATTGGTTCTCCGTTGGGGCAAATCAGAATTGGATCTCATGGCGTCTCGCCAGAACGCCAAGCTTCCTTGTTACAGATCCAGGTCCAGGGACCCAGAAGCGGCACTGATAGATGCTCTAGCAGCGCCTTGGTTCTTCAAACTGGCTTATGTGTTTCCACCGTTTCCTCTGCTCCCTCGTCTGATTGCCAAAATCAAACAGGAAAGAGCATCGGTGATATTGATAGCGCCTGCGTGGCCACGCAGGATCTGCTATGCAGACCTAGTGGACATGTCATCCTTTCCACCATGGACTCTGCCTCTGAGACAAGACCTTCTAATATAAGGTCCTTTCAATCATCCGAATCTACTTTCTCTGAGACTGACTGCATGGAGATTGAACGCTTGATCCTATCAAAGCGTGGCTTCTCAGAGTCAGTAATTGATACCTTAATACAGGCACGAAAGCCTGTCACCAGGAAAATTTACCACAAGATATGGCGTAAATATCTTCATTGGTGTGAATCCAAGAATTACTCATGGAGTAGGGTTAGAATTCCTAGGATATTGTCCTTCCTCCAAGAGGGGTTGGACAAAGGATTATCAGCTAGTTCTTTAAAGGGACAGATTTCTGCTCTGTCCTTTTACACAAGCGTCTGGCAGAAGTTCCAGACGTTCAGGCATTTTGTCAGGCTTTAGTTAGAATTAAGCCTGTGTTTAAACCTGTTGCTCCTCCATGGAGCTTAAACTTGGTTCTTAAAAAGTTCTTCAAGGGGTTCTGTTTGAACCCCTTCATTCTATTGATATCAAACTTCTTTCATGGAAAGTTCTTTTTCTGATGGCTATTTGCTCGGCTCGAAGAGTCTCGGAGTTATCTGTCTTACATTGTGATTCTCCTTATCTGATCTTTCATTCAGATAAAGTTGTTCTGCGTACAAAACCTGGGTTTTTACCTAAGGTGGTTTCTAACAAGAATATCAATCAAGAGATTGTTGTTCCATCATTATGTCCTAATCCTTCTTCAAAGAAGGAACGTCTTTTGCATAATCTAGACGTAGTCCGTGCCTTGAAGTTTTACTTACAGGCTACTAAAGATTGTTGCCAAACATCTAACCTGTTTGTTGTTTACTCTGGACAGAGGAGAGGTCAGAAGGCCTCGGCAACCTCTCTTTCTTTTTGGCTTCGGAGTATAATCCGTTTAGCCTATGAGACTGCTGGACAGCAGCCTCCTGAAAGGATTACAGCTCATTCTACTAGAGCTGTGGCTTCCACCTGGGCCTTTAAAAATGAGGCCTCTGTTGAACAGATTTGCAAGGCTGCAACTTGGTCTTCGCTTCATACTTTTTCCAAATTTTACATATTTGATACTTTTGCTTCTTCGGAGGCTATTTTTGGGAGAAAGGTTCTACAGGCAGTGGTTCCTTCCGTTTAAGTACCTGCCTTGTCCCTCCCATCATCCGTGTACTTTAGCTTTGGTATTGGTATCCCACAAGTAATGGATGATCCGTGGACTGGATACACTTAACAAGAGAAAACATAATTTATGCTTACCTGATAAATTTATTTCTCTTGTAGTGTATCCAGTCCACGGCCCGCCCTGTCCTTTTCAGGCAGGTCTAAATTTTAATTAAACTACAGTCACCACTGCAGCCTATGGTTTCTCCTTTCTCGGCTTGTTTCGGTCGAATGACTGGATATGGCAGTGAGGAGAGGAGCTATATAGCAGCTCTGCTGTGGGTGATCCTCTTGCAACTTCCTGTTGGGAAGGAGAATATCCCACAAGTAATGGATGATCCGTGGACTGGATACACTAGAAGAGAAATAAATTTATCAGGTAAGCATAAATTATGTTTTTCTAAGTCGTCAGACTTTTCATCCGGGGGAGTGGGAACTCCATCCGGAGGTGTTTGCTCAGCTGGTTCGGCTATGGGGCACACCAGAGTTGGATCTGATGGTGTCTCGTCAGAACCCCAAACTTCCTCGTTATGGCTCCATGTCAAGGGATCCTCAGGCTGTACTGATAGATGTTCTAGCAGTACCCTGGTCGTTCAACCTGGCTTATGTGTTTCCACCTTTTCCTCTCCTTCCACGTCTGATTGCCAGAATCAAACAGGAGAGAGCATCGGTGATTCTGATAGCGCCTGCGTGGCCACGCAGGACTTGGTTTGCAGACCTGGTGGACATGTCATCCCTTCCACCATGGTCTCTGCCATTGAGACAGGACCTTCTGATTCAAGGTCTATTCAAGCATACAAATCTAGTTTCTCTGCAACTGACTGCTTGGAGATTGAACGCTTGATTCAATCAAAGCGGGGTTTCTCCGAGTCAGTCATAAATACCTTGATTCAGCCTCAAAAGCCTGTTACCAGGAAAATTTATCATAAGATATGGTGTAAATATCTTTTTTGGTGCGAATCCAAAGGCTTCTCCTGGAGTAAAATCAGGATTCCTAGGATTTTGTCTTTTCTCCAAGAGGGATTGGAGAAATGATTATCAGCTAGTTCCCTAAAGGGACAGATATCTGCTCTGTCTATTTTGTTGCACAAGCGTCTGGCAGATGTTCCAGACGTTCAGGCTTTTTGTCAGGCTTTAGTTAGAATTAAGCCTCTGTTTAAACCTATTGCTCCGCCATGGAGTATAAATTTAGTTCTTAGAGTTCTTCAGGGGGTTCTGTTTGAACCCATGCATTCCATAGATATTAAGCTTTTATCTTGGAAAGTTTTGTTCCTAGTAGCTATCTCTTCAGCTCAAAGAGTTTCTGAACTATCTGCATTACAATGTGACTCTCCTTATCTTGTGTTCCATGCTGATAAGGTGGTTTTGCGTACCAAGCCTGGGTTCCTACCTAAGGTTGTTACTAACAGGAATATCAATCAAGAAATTGTTGTTCCTTCTCTGTGTCCTAATCCTCCTTGTAAGAAGGAACGTCTGTTGCACAACTTGGACGTGGTTCGTGCTTTGAAATTTTATTTGCAGGCAACCAAAGATTTTCGTCAAACATCTTCTTTGTTGTCTATTCTGGAAAGCGTAGGGGTCAAAAGGCTACAGCGACTTCTCTTTCCTTTTGGCTGAAAAGCATCATCCGTTTGGCTTATGAGACTGCTGGACAGCAGCCTCCTGAAAGGATTACAGCTCATTCTACTAGAGCGGTAGCTTCCACATGGGCTTTTAAAAATGATGCTTCTGTTGAACAGATTTGTAAGGCTGCAACTTGGTTGTCGCTTCATACCTTTTCAAAATTTTATAAATTTGATACTTTTGCTTCATCGGAGGCTATTTTTGGGAGAGAGGTTTTGCAAGCAGTGGTGCCTTCCGATTTGGTTCCCGTCTTGTCCCTCCCTTCATCTGTGTTCTAAAGCTTTGGTATTGGTATCCCACAAGTTAAGATGAATCCGTGGACTCGGTACATCATGCAAAAGAAAACAAAATTTATGCTTACCTGATAAATTTCTTTCTTTTGCGAGTCCACGGCCCGCCCTGTCTATTCAAGACAGATAGTATTTTTTTTATGTAAACTTCAGTCACCTCTGCACCTTTTATAGTTTCTCCTTTTCTTCCTTGGCCTTCGGTCGAATGACTGGGGGGGTGGAGTTAAGGGGGGAGCTATATAGACAGCTCTGCTGTGATGCTCTCTTTCCTACTTCCTGTCAGGAAGGACAATATCCCACAAGTTGGGATGAATCCGTGGACTTGGTACATCGCAAAAGAAAGAAATTTATCAGGTAAGCATAAATTTTGTTTTTACGTTACAGGTTAAATTAATGTTACTTTTTTTCTTTATTTCACAGTATATCCGGTATATGGAGAGTTATTCAGTTGATGCAGCCCGTTCTATTTTCCAGAGGGCTTGTCAGACCCATCTACCACAGAAACCTAGCATACATTTGCACTGGGCAGCATTTGAGGAGAAACACGGTATGTCCAAACACAGTTAGCCCTTGTAAATGGTCTTAATGAGCATACTGTAAATGACGTGTAGCAAAAGCACTTTTTAATTTGTCAAAGTAATTGTGGTCACTTTCTCTAGGATGTCTGGAGTCTGCTCGTTCCGTTTTGAGTACTCTTGAAGAGGTGGTGCCAGGGTTAGCTCTGGTGCGCCTGAGAAGGGCAAGTCTAGAACGACGGGGAGGAAACCTAGCGGAAGCAGAGAAATTGCTTCTGGAAGCTCTAATAAAAACCTCTGACACTGAATTAGAAGTCTTCTACGCCATAAAATTGGCTCGATTTCTACTGAAGGTCCAAGGAAATCCAGAGAAGGCTGTGAATGTATTAAGCAAAGTGCTGGACAAATATCCGGTAAGATGGGAGAGATAGAGATGTGTCTGATGATGTGGAAGGTTATTATTAGACATGGGAGACATTTTGAGCCGGGTATATCATTGTAGAATAGTATTCAGCATTTGTTTTGTAAACAAATGCCAAATCCTGAAATTCCACCCTTGTCTAGTTGTTAAAATGTCAGTGAAATGATTTACCTCTTTAACCTTTTAATGCCGTTATGGGCTTTAGCGCCGTTAGGACGGAATAGAAAATCCTAGCCGTTTGGCTGTCCTGAAGCCAACGGCGCTTCCTGGATGCGATTGCGATCTGGAGGGCGTGCTTAGTGTCATAGGGGCAGCCTCCGGACCCAATCCCATAATTGAAATCCCGCGATTGAGTGTACGATTGCAGGATTTCAATATGTCTACATTGGAACGTTGTTCCGATGTAGACAAAATGACCCTGTCATGAAAGGGTTAAAGGACCACTAAACAGTAGAATAGCTACATAATCAATTAATAATAAACAGTCAATGCAAAAACACTGTTTGAATTATACTTGAAGTAGATTTTTTTTCCTGACAAATTTCAAAGTTAGTTTCATTTTCCTTCCCACTGAAATATGTGAAAGCCATCAGCCAATCACAAAATGCATGTACATATATCCTGTGAATCTTGCACTTGCTCAGTAGGAGATGGTGCTTCGGAAAGTGTGCTTGTAAACACATTGTGTGTATTTAGATAATGGATGTGAATTGAAGTTTTTTTAAATTGTGCGCTCTATCTGAATTATGAAAGTTTAATTTTGTCTTTAGTGGTCCTTTAAGCTTTAGCATTAGTGTGTCTAAATGTAATTCTGATTCTACAAGTAGATCTGGCTGGCCAGTAGATTAATAGATTATTGTATCATTTCGCATTTAGGGTCATAGCCATTAGTATTAATGGTCTACTGTTTCGACAAATTAAATGAATTTTAACACATTAGTTTGTTTCAAATTTTGATTGTTTGTACAACATTCTAACATTTGTTTAATGTAATAGTATTTCTAATGCTTTCTTTAATTGTAATATTCTATTCAAATTTTTCTAATTTGTTTTGAATTATGCAATATTCGAATTCGAAAAATTGGAATCTATATATTTGTAATGCTCTCTTTAAATGTAACATTTGAATTATGAATTAATATTATGTATCAGTTTACTAAATTCCCTACAACATGAACTTCTGAATAGTATTTGTTAAGTTAAATGTTACATTCAAAATTTGCGAATGTGCATATTCTATTTAACTATGAACATTCGAGAACAAAAGTAACATTCAAAACCACTGGAAATAACATCTGAATACTGAATTTTAATGCATTTTCATTCTTTTCACTAGAATGTTGCACCACTATTATGGGGTCAGGTAAAAATGACATGACACAACAAGAATATTTGACACACACATTTAAATATCTAATGTGCACACACTCACATTTCATTGGAGTGCAATGTATATCTTTCCAATGGGACTTTATTTGCCTAAACAACACAGCTGTATGTTTTCAGTCCATTATTCTCACTGTGTTTGGGGTAAATTAGGTTTTATTTGGGTCTAAAATGTTAATTTTAACGTAACCCCTTAAGTTCTCAGCAAACTTTACTTCAAATGTTTATACATTCTGACAGCGTTTTATAATATTTGATTACTATATACGATGGTATAAAGTGTAGGATTAGAAGAGCTACATAGAAACCCAGAATTGTGCATAAAATTTGAATATTTCAAAATCTTCTTAGAGAGACCAAATGAAAACCTATTTTTGTATAATTTCATACACATGCCTCTAATAGATAAAACATTCATAATAATTGTGCACTTAAAATGATATGAGACCCAATATTTTCATGATTCAGATTTATTTGAGAAAGAAAAAAACTTTCTTCCAATCAAAAACTGTTTTCTATCGCTATCCTTTTGTGAAAAGCTGGTAGGTAGTCTCAGGAGTGCGCATTTTCTTTTACAAGATATGACGAGTCCACGGATTTCATCCTTATGGGATATTGCATCCTGGTCAGCAGGAGGAGGCAAAGAGCTCCACAGCAGAGCTGCGTATATAGCCCCTCCCTTCCCTCCCCCTCCAGTCATTCTCTTTGCCTGTATTAGTGATAGGAGTGAGGTTTTAGTTTTAGATTCTTCAAGTGTTTTTTATTTTTAAATGGTGCCGAAGTGTACTATTTTACTGCTGGGCAGCTTCTGGAAGAACCAGTCAGGGGAACTTGTGAGATTTTAGTCTCACTGCGCCTCCCATATTGGTGCTGCCTGGTCCTGGACTTAGTGAACTTTCCTAAGACCTTTATTTTTTCACAGGACCTCAGGAGAAGAAGTGGATCTTTTGACACAGTTGGGAATTGCATGCTGTTCCTCAGCATGGAGGTAGGTACAGTTCTTTTTTATTTTGGGGCTTTATGGCTTAATCTCAGAAGAGGACTGTGCTATCCTATTATATGTTAACAGGATCCAAAACAGAACAGGATCAATGTTTGCAAGCTCTGAATAGGGCTGACGACACAAGTGGGCGGTATGTCATTTATAGTAGAAACAAGATGACAACCCACATCTGGTTAAATTTTCCCTGACAGTCCGGTGTCAATTGCAATGGCCGGAAGCGCTGGGAGGTTATTGTGCTGCGCTAATGCGAGTACATATACGGGCATAACTTTTTATTAAGAGTGGTTTTAGGCTGACGCTGGGGACTTGTAAGAGGGTGTGTTTCACTGTGTATTTGATTTGCGGTGTATGGCGTTAAATCGCCATTTCTCTTGTAAGGTGTATCCAGTCCACGGATTCATCCATTACTTGTGGGATATTCTCCTTTCCAACAGGAAGCTGCAAGAGGACACCCACAGCAGAGCTGTCTATATAGCTCCTCCCCTAACTGCCACTCCCAGTCATTCTCTTGCAGCTCTCGACAAGAAAGGAAGTATCAAGAGATATGTGGTGATAGTGTATTTTATCTTCAATCAAAAGTTTATTTTTAAACGGTACCAGCGTTGTACTGTTTTACTTCAGGCAGAAATTAGAAGAAGAGTTCTGCCTGAGGTTTTTGATGATCTTAGCAGGTTGTAACTAAGGTCCACTGCCGTTCTCACACATAACTGAAGAGTATGGGAAAACTTCAGCTGGGGGAATGGCCTGCAGAATTACCTGCACTGAGGTATGTTCAGTATATTTTTGTTCTAGAGAGATGAATAACTAGAAAATACTGACAGTACCTGATATATTTAAGGTAAGCCTGATAACAGTGATTTAACAAACGACTGGGATCATGCTTGCAGTAAAGGGTAATATTCATGTTACTTGCTCTTATTACTTAGTATGTAAAAGGTTTGCATGATATATAAAAAACGTTTTTTACTGAGGGTGATAAATCTTTATTTGGGGCCTAGTTTTCCACATGGCTGACTAGATTTCTCCTAGGAATAGTTATTTAAGGCCCTTTCACTTTGAGTGCATTGTGGGTGGGGCCTATTTTCGCGCTCTAATTGCGCAGTTGTTTATACAGTCTGAGACATCCAGCTTCCCTGAAGGAGTCCCCTGACATATAGGACCTCTGTAAAGGGTTTTTGTGCCTACAAAAGTCATTTTATGGGCAGGTAGGAGCCACAGTAGAGCTGTGGCAGTTTGCTTGTGACTGTTTATAACGGTTTTACCATTTTTTAAATTCGTTTTTGAGACTGAGGGGTTAATCATCCATTTGCAAGTGGGTGCAATGCTACTTTAGTCTATTATACACACTGTAAAAATTTCGTAGAGTTTACTGCTTTTTTTCACTGTATTTGCAGTTTGTGATTGTTTTTTTTTCCTTAAAGGGCCACTGTAGGTAAATATTTTCTATGCCTGTTACTAACTACCCCAAATACGCTTTTTTATCAATAGCATTTCATTAACATATCTCTACCGTATATCAGAAATCTTGTCTGCAAATGTAATTGTTTTCCAAACCCACTCCGTGGGTATCCTTTGCTCTGTACCAATCCGTTTAAAAAGGTTTCGAAAATGGCGCTTTAAACACAAAGTTATTGGTTTAAGTATTTTGAACATGCAGTGCTGAAAATAGTGGGCAGGATAACGTGACATCATCGGCGAATAAAATATATAACTTTTATAACGTTATGAAAGTTAGTTTTGGAGAAAATATAGGTCAGTGGGTTTTAATTAATGTTTATTAACTTTAATATGTTAGTTGTTTTGCTTAAAAATTATAACAGAAAGTAATCCTTTAAAGGCACAGTACCGTTTTTTACATTCTGCTTTTTAACATTTATTAAAGTGTTTTCCAAGCTTGCTGATCTCATTACTAGTCTGTTAAACATGTCTGACATAGAGGAATCTCCTTGTTCATTATGTTTAGAAGCCATTGTGGAACCCCCTCTAAGAATGTGTACCAAATGCACTGATCTTACTATAAATTATAAAGACCATATTCTGGCTTTAAAAGATTTATCACCAGAGGAAATTGACAAGGGGGAAGTTATGCCGACTAACTCTCCCCACGTGTCAGAACCTATAACTCCCGCTCAAGGGACGCCAAGTACATCTAGATCGCCCATTGCGTTTACCTTACAAGACATGGCGGTAGTTATGAATCATACCCTTACAGAGGTATTGTCCAAGCTGCCAGGGTTACAAGGAAAGCGAGATAGCTCTGGGGCTAGAACAAATACAGAGCTCTCTGAAGCTTTAGTAGCTATGTCTGATATACCCTCACAATGTGCCGAAGCAGGAGAGCTTCTATCTGTGGGTGATTTTTCTGATTCAGGGAAGACACTTCAACCTGATTCTGATATGTCTACGTTTAAATTTAAGCTTGAACACCTCCGCGTGTTGCTCAGGGAGGTTTTAGCAACTCTGGATGACTGTGACGCCATTGTAGTCCCAGAGAAATTGTGTAAGTTGGATAAATACTATGCAGTGCCTGTTTACACTGATGTTTTTCCAATCCCTAAGAGGTTTTCAGATATTATTTCTAAGGAATGGCATAGACCAGGTGTACCGTTCTTTCCCCCTCCTGTTTTTAAAAAGATGTTCCCTATAGATGCTGCTACACAGGACTTGTGGCAGACGGTCCCTAAGGTGGAGGGAGCAGTCTCTACCCTAGCGTAGCGTACAACTATCCCGGTCGAGGACAGTTGTGCTTTTCTAGATCCAATGGACAAAAAATTAGAGGGTTACCTTAAGAAAATTTTTATTCAACAAGGTTTTATTCTCCAGCCTTTTGCATGCATTGCCCCAGTCACTGCTGCTGCAGCCTTCTGGTTTGAGTCTCTAGAAGAGGCTCTACAGGTAGAAACCCCGTTGGATGATATCCTTGACAAGCTTAAAGCTCTTAAGCTAGCCAATTCATTTTTTTCTGACGCCGTTGTTCATTTAACCAAGCTAACGGCTAAGAACTCAGGTTTTGCTATTCAGGCGCGTAGGGCGCTATGGCTTAAATCCTGGTCAGCTGACGTTACTTCAAAGTCTAAGCTTCTCAACATTCCCTTCAAGTGGCAGACCCTATTCGGGACTGGACTGAAGGAGATCATTTCTGATATTACTGGAGGAAAAGGTCACGCCCTTCCTCAGGATAAGTCCAACAAATTAAGGACCAAACAGACTAATTTTCGTTCTTTTCGAAACTTCAAGAATGGCGCAGCTTCAACTTCCTCTAATACAAAACAAGAGAGTAATTTTGCCCAGTCCAAGCCGGTCTGGAGACCTAACCAGGCTTGGAACAAAGGAAATCAGGCCAAAAAATCTGCTGCTGCCTCTAAGACAGCATGAAGGATCAGCCCCCGATCTGGAAACAGATCTAGTAGGGGGCAGACTTTCTCTCTTCGGCCAGGCTTGGGCAAGAGATGTCCAGGATCCCTGGGCTTTGGAAATTGTGTCCCAGGGATATCTTCTGGACTTCAAAGCTTCTTCCCCAAAAGGGAGATTTCATCTCTCACAGTTATCTGCAAACCAGATAAAGAGAGAGGCATTCTTACACTGTGTTCAAGACCTCCTAATTATGGGAGTAATCCACCCAGTTCCAAAGGAGCAACAGGGGCAAAGCTTCTATTCAAATCTGTTTGTAGTTCCCAAGAAAGAGGGAACCTTCAGACCAATCTTAGATCTCAAGATCTTAAACAAATTTCTCAGGGTCCCATCCTTCAAGATGGAGACTATTCGAACCATCCTACCTATGATCCAGGAGGGTCAATATGACTACCGTGGATCTAAAGGATGCTTATCTTCACATTCCGATACACAGAGATCATCATCGGTTTCTCAGGTTCGCCTTCCTAGACAGGCATTACCAGTTTGTGGCTCTTTCCTTTGGATTAGCTACGGCACCAAGAATCTTTACGAAGGTTCTAGGGTTACTCCTAGCGGTCCTGAGGCCGTGGAGCATAGCAGTAGCCCCTTACCTAGACGACATTCTGATACAGGCGTCGAATTTTCAAATCGCCAGGTCCCAAACGGACATTGTTCTGGCATTCCTGAGGTCTCATGGGTGGAAGGTGAACGAGGAAAAGAGTTCTCTATCCCCTCTTACAAGAGTTTCCTTCCTAGGAACTCTGATAGATTCTGTAGAAATTAAGATTTACCTGACAGAGACCAGGTTGTCAAAACTTCTAGATTCCTGCCGTGTTCTTTATTCTACTTCTCGCCCTTCAGTGGCTCAGTGTATGGAAGTAATCGGCTTAATGGTAGCGGCAATGGACATAGTGCCGTTTGCCCGCCTACATCTCAGACTGCTGCAACTTTGCATGCTCAGTGAGTGGAATGGGGATTACACAGATTTGTCCCCTCTACTAAATCTGGATCAAGAGACCAGAGATTCTCTTCTCTGGTGGCTATCTCTGGTCCATCTGTCCAAGGGTATGACCTTCCGCAGGCCAGATTGGACAATAGTAACAACAGATGCCAGGCACTCCTTCCAATAAACATTCTGAAACTAAGAGTGATATTCAGTGCTCTTCAGACTTGGCCTCAGCTTGCTGCGGTCAGGTTCATCAGATTTCAGTCGGACAACATCATGACTGTAGCTTACATCAACCATCAAGGGGGAACAAGGAGTTCCCTAGCAATGTTGGAGGTTTCAAAAATAATTCTATGGGCAGAGGTTCACTCTTGCCATCTATCAGCTATCCATATCCCAGGAGTAGAGAACTGGGAGGCGGATTTTCTAAGTCGACAGACTTTTCATCCGGGGGAGTGGGAACTCCATGCGGAGGTATTTGCACAGTTGATTCAACTTTGGAGCAAACCAGAACTGGATCTCATGGCGTCTCGTCAGAACGCCAAGCTTCCTTGTTACAGATCCAGGTCCAGGGATCCCAAGGCAGCGCTGATAGATGCTCTAGCAGCGCCTTGGTCCTTCAACCTGGCTTATGTGTTTCCACCTTTTCCTCTGCTCCCTCGTCTTATTGCCAAGAACAAGCAGGAGGTGATTTTGATAGCACCTGCGTGGCCACGCAGGACTTGGTATGTAGATCTGGTGGACATGTCATCCCTTCCACCATGGACTCTGCCGCTGAGGCGGGACCTTCTACTTCAGGGTCCTTCCAACCATCCAAATCTAATTTCTCTGCGTCTGACTGCTTGGAGATTGAACGCTTGATCCCTATCAAAGCGTGGTTTTTCCGAATCGGTCATTGATACCTTAATTCAGGCTCGAAAGCCTGTCGCCAGGAAAATCTATCATAAGATATGGTGTAAATATCTTCATTGGTATGAATCCAAGGGTTACTCATGGAGTAAGGTCAGGATTCCTAGGATATTATCCTTTCTCCAAGAAGGATTGTAAAAGGGTTTGTCAGCTAGTTCCTTAAAGGGACAGATTTCTGCTCTGTCTATTCTTTTGCACAATCGTCTGGCTGAGGTTCCAGACGTTCAGGCGTTTTGTCAGGCTTTAATTAGAATCAAGCCTGTGTTTAAACCTGTTGCTCTGCCATGGAGTTTTAATTTAGTTCTTAAAGTTCTTCAAGGGGTTCCGTTTGAACCTTTGCATACCATAGATATCAAGCTTTTATCTTGGAAAGTTCTGTTTTTAGTAGCTATCTCCTCGGCTCGAAGAGTTTTGGAGTTATCTGCTTTACAATGTGATTCCCCTTATCTCATTTTCTATGCAGATAAGGTAGTGTTACGTACCAAACCTGGTTTTCTTCCTAAGGTGGTATCTAATAAGAATATCAATCGGGAGATTGTTGTTCCGTCACTGTGTCCTAATCCTTCTTCAAAGAAGGAACGTCTATTACACAATCTTGACGTGGTTCGTGCTTTAAAGTTTTATTTACAAGCTACTAAAGAATTTCGTCAAACATCTGCATTATTTGTTGTCTACTCTGGACAGAGGAGAGGCCAAAAGGCTTCGGCAACTTCTTTCTTTTTGGCTAAGAAGTATAATCCGCTTAGCTTATAAGAGTGCTGGCCAGCAGCCTCCTGAAAGAATTACAGCTCATTCCACTAGAGCAGTAGCTTCCACATGGGCTTTTAAGAATGAGGCTTCTGTTGAACAGATTTGTAAGGCGGCGACTTGATCTTCGCTTCATACTTTTTCTAAATTCTACAAATTTGATACTTTTGCTTCTTCGGAGGCTATTTTTGGGAGAAAAGTCTTACAGGCAGTGGTGCCTTCCGTTTTAAGCGCCTGCCTTGTCCCTCCCTTCATCCGTGTCCTATAGCTTTGGTATAGGTATCCCACAAGTAATGGATGAATCCGTGGACTGGATACACCTTACAAGAGAAAACAAAATTTATGCTTACCTGATAAATTTATTTCTCAAGTGGTGTATCCAGTCCACGGGCCGCCCTGTCATTTTAAGGCGGGTGTTTTTTATTTTTAAACTACAGTCACCACTGCACCCTATAGTCCTAGTCACGCTGTTGGAGGAAAGCGGTGGTCACGGAGGCAGGTAGGAACCGCAGCAGAGCTGCGGAAAGGTGACTGGGGTATTAGCAGGGCCCAACAAGGGTACGAAAGCATGCTTTGAGCCGCTCCTAATGAGGCTAAATTAATTTAATACTTGGGTTCTCTGTGTAAACGGTTAAAATTTAGAACACAGTTCACTAAAAAATTTTTGCTAAATTGTTTTAACAGTGTTTTGACCACGCTTGCATTTGCAAATCTGTTATTATGGAGGACATTGAAAACGTTACATGTCCTATGTGTTTGGATGCTATTGTGGAATCCACTGGTACATTGTGCCCTGCATGCATTGAAAGGGCTTTAGAATGTAAGGAGCAAATTTTCTTTAAGAACTTTAATAAAGATATCTCCAATGACGGTTCTCAGACTGATAAGACTCAGGGTATGCCACAGTTTTCGCCCCAAGCGTCATAGCCTTTAACGCCCGCAGAAACTACGCCATGCTCTTCTACTGCGTCTGCTTCTTTCACTTTGTAAGATATGGCTGCAGTTATGTCATCCACTCTCACAGAGGTTTTGTCTAAATTGCCTGTGTTACAGGGCAAACGATGCAGGACAGAAACCAATGCGGTTCCTGCGACTTCTGATGCTTTGTTGGCTATCTCTGATATGCCCTCCCAGAGATCTGATTTGGGGGGTAGGAAGCTTTTGTCTGAGGGGGAACTTTCTGACTCAGGAAGTGTTACCTCAGGCGCTCTCAGACGTCATGTCCTTCAGATTTAAGCTTGAACATCTCCGCCTTTTGCTTCGGGAAGTTTTAGCGACTCTGGACGACTGTGATTGTGCTACTGCCAGAGAGATTGTGTAAGATGGACAAATACTTAGAGATTCCTTCTTATTCGGATGTTTTTCCGGTTCCTAAGAGAATTTCGGAAATTGTTACGCGAGAATGGGAAAGACCGGGTGTCCCGTTCTCACTCTCTCCTAACTTTAAGAAAATGTATCCTATAGCTGACTCTGTCAGGGATTCGTGGCAAACGATTCCTAAGGTGGAGGGAGCTTTCTCTACCCTGGCTAAGCGTACGACTATCCCAATTGAGGATATTTGTGCTTTCAAAAACCCCATGGATAAGACGTTGGAGGGTCTTCTGAAAACGCTATTTGTTCATCAAGGGTTTCTATTACAACCGACGGCCTGCATTGTACCAGTCACAACTGCGGCTGCCTTTTGGTTTGACGCCTTAGAGGAGTCCCTTAAGACGGAGACCCCTTTGGAGGAAATAATTGATAGAATTAAGGCCCTTAAGCTGGCCAATTCCTTTGTTATGGATGCCGCTTTTCAAATCGCCAAGTTGGCGGCTAAGAATGCAGGATTTTCCATTTTAGCATGCAGAACCTTATGGTTAAATTCTTGGTCTGCGGATATGTCTTCTAAATCTAAGCTTTTGGTTATCCCTTTCAAAGGAAAGACCCTATTCGGGCCTGAATTGAAAGAGATTATTTCTGACATTACGGGAGGTAAGGGTCACCTCCTCCCTCAGGATAAGACATCTAAACAAAGGAGACAGAGTAGTTTTCGTTCATTTCAAAATTTCAAGGGAGTCCCTTCTTCCTCTTCCGCCAAACAGGAAGGGAACTTGGCACAAGCCAAGCCCGTCTGGAGACCCAATCAGGCTTGGAGTAAGGGTAAACAACCCAAGAAGCCCGCCGCTGCTCCCAAGACAGCATGAAGGGGCGGCCCCCGATCCGGGACCGGATCTAGTAGGGGGCAGACTTTCTCTCTTTGTCCAGGCTTGGATAAGAGATGTTCAGGATCCCTGGACACTAGAAATTGTGTCTCAGGCGTATCAACTGGAGTTCAAAAATTCCATTGGTAATACAGTTAACGTGGTAATATGACTTCCGTTAGGGGTGGAGCTCAGTTACAGCATGCTCCATGCCGGCGTGTATCCAGATACCAGTGAATTACCTACCCCAGCTTTTCACCACCTACCCTTGTACTGACTAAGGGTCGTTGTGTCCTGGTGCACAAAGCAGTAAGTATCGGCTACCAGCTGGAAGTTTGCACACTTTGGCGAAAGGGCATATTGCTTGTCTGAGGCTCAGACACAGAGGATGGAGGTGTGATCTGATTACCTGCGCCCTACCGGTTTATACGAATCCTGGTACCGTTCAGTTGAGAGTGTTCCCGGACGGACTGGTTAGAGTGTGACACAGAGAGCAGCCTACAGCGGAAACATGACCGGAAGCCTACACACCGCTCCCGTGACTGAGGCTGGGACGACTCTTCGTGGAGGGATCCGTGCTGAGTGGACCGACCTCATCAGGGTAAAAATCAGGCTGTCACAACTAGGCTGGATGGTGGAGATACCTGCTCTGTGATAACCAGGTTGGTTCCAGGGACTGCGGCTCCGTTTGCAGCTATACCCACACTGAGCGTCCCTGGTTGCAAGTATAGTTTTGTCATTTTTCCTCTTGCCGGTCTGAATAAACTGTCATTTATTGCCCTATATTTTTATCTTTGGTTGATCATAATAAGGACTGCCGTATTTCCTAGTAGCTAAGTCACTTTTTGGATATCTAATTATGATCCTGGCCGATCAGCTGTGGTTAACCAAAAGTGTTGGGGACAAATCTGTTTGCAATCTGTTATTCTTTGCCTGCTTTTTCTTTGGAGCTACTAACCTCTCGAGTGCCAAAGGAAGCTCTTAAAAAAAAAAAAAAAAAAAAAAAAATCTGGAATACTGAAAGCCACAACGAAGTTTGTGCTGGTTCAAATTAAGAAGGAGAACTGAGACTCTAAAAGGACTTAGTAATACCTTATTGATTTGCCTAAAGACTTTTGGGTATTTTACTAGTATTATCTTATGCTTGGTAGAGCTTGCTCTACTACAAATTACTACCCAAGGAAGTTCTCTGGTTATTGATACTATTCTTACCTGAGCATTTTATATACCATTGTTTTCTGACATATGTATTATTGTTTGGATATATACTGATTTTCTTACTGATTAGATCTGCTGTATGATGTGAGTTTATAGTGGAGGGGGGGGGGTCCTCTTTGCTTGGAGATAGGGTTTGAAATCTGTACCCTAGATAGTTAATTATCTTTTTTGGAGGAGGAAGACTGGATCGAAAGTGCTTTGACAGGCCTTTTTCACCCTATATATTCACTATTTACGAGAAAGGGGGGAAAAAGGAGTAAGGTATTTAAAAAGGGAAAAGGAAAGAAAAAGAAAAAAAAAAAAAAAAAAGAGGAAAAAAAAAACTTTTTCATTATTTTAATACCCCATTGATGTTTGCCTCTTGCCTTTTTCTCTATCAGAGGGCTATGCTATTTGCATTTTTTTCCCATTACTGAAACTGTCATATAAGGAAATTAATAATTTTGCTTTATATGTTGTTTTTTCTTTTACATTTTGCAAGATGTCTCAATCTGATCCTGCCTCCGAAGTTTCTGCTGGAACATTGCTGCCTGACATCGGTTCTACCAAAGCTAAGTGCATTCGTTGTAAGATTGTGGAAATTATTTCGCCGAATAGTTGTCATGATAAACTTTTACATGCAGATAGTGTGTCCATCAGTAATAGCACATTGCCAGTTGCAGTTCCTTCAACTTCTAATGTACATGATATACTTATGAATTTTAAAGAATTTGTTTCTGATTCTATCCAGAAGGCTTTGTCTGCATTTCCACCTTCTAATAAACGTAAAAGGTCTTTCTCTTGTAAGATGTATCAAGTCCACGGATTCATCCTTTACTTGTGGGATATTCTCCTTCCCAACAGGAAGTGGCAAAGAGAGCACACAGCAGAGCTGTCCATATAGCTCCCCCTCTAGCTCCACCCCCCAGTCATTCTCTTTGCCGGCTCTAAGCAATCGGAAGGGTAAAGTGAATGTGGTGTTAGAATTGTAGATTTTATTTTCTACCAGCAAGAGTTTATTTTAAATGGTACCGGTGTGTACTATTTACTCTCTAGCAGAAAGTAGATGAAGATTTCTGCAGGGAGGAAGATGATTTTAGCAAGTTGTAACTAAAATCCACTGCTGTTCCCACACAGGACTGAGGAGTACAAGAGAACTTCAGTTGGGGTGAACGGTTTGCAGGTTAGGCTGCAATAAGGTATGTTCAGTCATTTATTTCTAGACAAGACTGTGATAATGCTAGAAAAGACTGTTAATATCCCCATGAGGGAAGGGTAAGCTGTATTCAGAGACTAAGTATGGAATTTCAAGCTTACATCACAGGGCTAGTTTATGCTGAAGTTTCTTTAACCGTTTTTTTTGGCTTCTGTCGATCCGGTTTGGGCATTAAGGGGTTAATCGTTTATATTGCTAGTGGTGCAATCTTAATAATGCTTTAGGTACATACTGTAAAAATTTCGAAAAGTTTGCTGCATTTTTTCACTGTTTTGCAAAATTGTGTGCCTTTTCTTTCATGTAATTAGCAAGAGTCCATGAGCTAGTGACGTATGGGATATACATTCCTACCAGGAGGGGCAAAGTTTCCCAAACCTCAAAATGCCTATAAATACACCCCTCACCACACCCACAATTCAGTTTTACAAACTTTGCCTCCGATGGAGGTGGTGAAGTAAGTTTGTGCTAGATTCTACGTTGATATGCGCTCCGCAGCAAGTTGGAGCCCGGTTTTCCTCTCAGCGTGCAGTGAATGTCAGAGGGATGTGAGGAGAGTATTGCCTATTTGAATGCAGTGATCTCCTTCTAAGGGGTCTATTTCATAGGTTCTCTGTTATCGGTCGTAGAGATTCATCTCTTACCTCCCTTTTCAGATCGACCATATACTCTTATATATACCATTACCTCTGCTGATTCTCGTTTCAGTACTGGTTTGGCTATCTGCTATATGTAGATGAGTGTCCTGGGGTAAGTAAGTCTTATTTTCTGTGACACTCCTAGCTATGGTTGGGCACTTTGTTTATAAAGTTCTAAATATATGTATTCAAACATTTATTTGCCTTGACTCAGAATGTTCAACTTTCCTTATTTTCAGACAGTCAGTTTCATATTTGGGATAATGCATTTTTAATTTAACATTTTTCTTACCTTAAAATTTGACTTTTTCCCTGTGGGCTGTTAGGCTTGCGGGGGCTGAAAATGCTTCATTTTATTGCGTCATTCTTGGCGCGGACTTTTTTGGCGCAAAAATTCTATTAACGTTTCCGGCGTCATACGTGTCGCCGGAAGTTGCGTCATTTTTTGACGTTATTTTGCGCCAAAAATGTCGGCGTTCCGGATGTGGCGTCATTTTTGGCGCCAAAAAGCATTTAGGCGCCAAATAATGTGGGCGTCTTATTTGGCGCGAAAAAATATGGGCGTCACTTTTGTCTCCACATTATTTAAGTCTCATTTTTTATTGCTTCTGGTTGCTAGAAGCTTGTTCTTTGGCATTTTTTCCCATTCCTGAAACTGTCATTTAAGGAATTTGATCAATTTTGCTTTATATATATGTTGTTTTTTCTCTTACATATTGCAAGATGTCTCACGTTGCATCTGAGTCAGAAGATACTACAGGAAAATCGCTGTCAAGTGCTGAATCTACCAAAGCTAAGTGTATCTGCTGTAAACTTTTGGTAGCTATTCCTCCAGCTGTTGTTTGTATTGATTGTCATGACAAACTTGTTAAAGCAGATATTTCCTTTAGTAAAGTACCATTGCCTGTTGCAGTTCCTTCAACATCTAAGGTGCAGAATGTTCCTGATAATATAAAAGATTTTGTTTCTGAATCCATAAAGAAGGCTATGTCTGTTATTTCTCCTTCTAGTAAACGTAAAAAATCTTTTAAAACTTCTCTTCCTACAGATGAATTTTTAACTGAACATCATCATTCTGATTCTGATGATTCCTCTGGTTCAGAGGATTCTGTCTCAGAGGTTGATGCTGATAAATCTTCATATTTATTTAAAATGGAATTTATTCGTTCTTTACTTAAAGAAGTACTAATTGCTTTAGAAATAGAGGATTCTGGTCCTCTTGATACTAATTCTAAACGTTTAGATAAGGTATTTAAAGCTCCTGTGGTTATTCCAGAAGTTTTTCCTGTTCCTAATGCTATTTCTGCAGTAATTTCCAAAGAATGGGATAATTTGGGTAATTCATTTACTCCTTCTAAACGTTTTAAGCAATTATATCCTGTGCCGTCTGACAGATTAGAATTTTGGGACAAGATCCCTAAAGTTGATGGGACTATTTCTACCCTTGCTAAACGTACTACTATTCCTACGTCAGATGGTACTTCGTTTAAGGATCCTCTAGATAGGAAAATTGAGTCCTTTCTAAGAAAAGCTTATCTGTGTTCAGATAATCTTCTTAGACCTGCTATATCTTTGGCTGATGTTGCTGCAGCTTCAACTTTTTGGTTGGAAACTTTAGCGCAACAAGTAACACATCGTGATTCTCATGATATTATTATTCTTCTTCAGCATGCTAATAATTTTATCTGTGATGCCATTTTTGATATTTTCAGAGTTGATGTCAGGTTTATGTCTCTAGCTATTTTAGCTAGAAGAGCTTTATGGCTTAAAACTTGGAATGCTGATATGGCTTCTAAATCAACTTTACTTTCCATTTCTTTCCAGGGTAACAAATTATTTGGTTCTCAGTTGGATTCCATTATTTCAACTGTTACTGGTGGGAAAGGAACTTTTCATCCTTCATCCTCAGGAGCAGTTTCAGTTTGGAGACCATCTCCAGTCTGGAATAAATCCAAGCCAGCTAGAAAGGCAAAGCCTGCTTCTAAGTCCACATGAAGGTGCGGCCCTCATTCCAGCTCAGCTGGTAGGGGGCAGGTTACGTTTTTTCAAGGAAATTTGGATCAATTCTGTTCACAATCTTTGGATTCAGAGCATTGTTTCAGAAGGGTACAGAATTGGTTTCAAGTTGAGACCTCCTGCAAAGAGATTTTTTCTTTCCCGTGTCCCAGTAAATCCAGTAAAAGCTCAAGCATTTCTGAAATGTGTTTCAGATGTAGAGTTGACTGGAGTAATTATGCCAGTTCCAGTTCCGGAACAGGGGATGGGGTTTTATTCAAATCTCTTCATTGTACCAAAGAAGGAGAATTCTTTCAGACCAGTTCTGGATCTAAAAATATTGAATCGTTATGTAAGGATACCAACGTTCAAGATGGTAACTGTAAGGACTATCTTACCTTTTGTTCAGCAAGGGAATTATATGTCCACAATAGATTTACAGGATGCATATCTGCATATTCCGATTCATCCAGATCATTATCAGTTCCTGAGATTCTCGTTTCTGGACAAGCATTACCAGTTTGTGGCTCTGCCGTTTGGCCTAGCTACAGCTCCAAGAATTTTTACAAAGGTTCTCGGTGCCCTGCTGTCTGTAATCAGAGAACAGGGTATTGTGGTATTTCCTTATTTGGACGATATCTTGGTACTTGCTCAGTCTTTACATTTAGCAGAATCTCATACGAATCGACTTGTGTTGTTTCTTCAAGATCATGGTTGGAGGATCAATTTACCAAAAAGTTCTTTGATTCCTCAGACAAGGGTAACCTTTCTGGGTTTCCAGATGGATTCAGTGTCCATGACTGTCTTTAACAGACAAGAGACGTCTAAAGTTGATTACAGCTTGTCGAAACCTTCAGTCACAATCATTCCTTTCGGTAGCCTTATGCATGGAAATTCTATGTCTTATGACTGCTGCATTGGACGCGATCCCCTTTGCTCGTTTTCACATGCGACCTCTTCAGCTCTGTATGCTGAAGCAATGGTGCAAGGATTACACGAAGATATCTCAATTAATATCTTTAAAACCGATTGTTCGACACTCTCTAACATGGTGGACAGATCACCATTGTTTAATTCAGGGGGCTTCTTTTGTGCTTCCGACCTGGACTGTAATTTCAACAGATGCAAGTCTCACAGGTTGGGGAGCTGTGTGGGGATCTCTGACGGCACAAGGAGTTTGGGAATCTCAGGAGGTGAGATTACCGATCAATATTTTGGAACTCCGTGCAATTTTCAGAGCTCTTCAGTTTTGGCCTCTTCTGAAGAGAGAATCGTTCATTTGTTTTCAGACAGACAATGTCACAACTGTGGCATACATCAATCATCAAGGAGGGACTCACAGTCCTCTGGCTATGAAAGAAGTATCTCGAATTTTGGTTTGGGCGGAATCCAGCTCCTGACTAATCTCTGCGGTTCATATCCCAGGTGTAGACAATTGGGAAGCGGATTATCTCAGTCGCCAAACGTTGCATCCGGGCGAATGGTCTCTTCACCCAGAGGTATTTCTTCAGATTGTTCAAATGTGGGAACTTCCAGAAATAGATCTGATGGCGTCCCATCTAAACAAGAAACTTCCCAGGTATCTGTCCAGATCCCGGGATCCTCAGGCGGAGGCAGTGGATGCATTATCACTTCCTTGGAAGTATCATCCTGCCTATATCTTTCCGCCTCTAGTTCTTCTTCCAAGAGTAATCTCCAAGATTCTGAAGGAATGCTCGTTTGTTCTGCTGGTAGCTCCGGCATGGCCTCACAGGTTTTGGTATGCGGATCTTGTCCGGATGGCCTCTTGCCAACCGTGGACTCTTCCGTTAAGACCAGACCTTCTGTCACAAGGTCCTTTTTTCCATCAGGATCTGAAATCCTTAAATTTAAAGGTATGGAGATTGAACGCTTGATTCTTGGTCAAAGAGGTTTCTCTGACTCTGTGATTAATACTATGTTACAGGCTCGTAAATCTGTATCTCGAGAGATATATTATAGAGTCTGGAAGACTTATATTTCTCCAACATAGGTGTGTCCGGTCCACGGCGTCATCCTTACTTGTGGGATATTCTCTTCCCCAACAGGAAATGGCAAAGAGCCCAGCAAAGCTGGTCACATGATCCCTCCTAGGCTCCGCCTACCCCAGTCATTCTCTTTGCCGTTGTACAGGCAACATCTCCACGGAGATGGCTTAGAGTTTTTTAGTGTTTAACTGTAGTTTTTATTATTCAATCAAGAGTTTGTTATTTTAAAATAGTGCTGGTATGTACTATTTACTCTGAAACAGAAAAGAGATGAAGATTTCTGTTTGTAAGAGGAAAATGATTTTAGCAACCGTTACTAAAATCCATGGCTGTTCCACACAGGACTGTTGAGAGGAATTAACTTCAGTTGGGGGAACAGTGAGCAGTCTTTTGCTGCTTGAGGTATGACACATTCTAACAAGACGATGTAATGCTGGAAGCTGTCATTTTCCCTATGGGATCCGGTAAGCCATTTTTATTCAGACAGTAAATAAGGGCTTCACAAGGGCTTATTAAGACTGTAGACATTTTCTGGGCTAAATCGATTCATATATTACACATATTTAGCCTTGAGGAATCATTTAATCTGGGTATTTTGGTAAAATAATATCGGCAGGCACTGTTTTAGACACTTTATTCTTTAGGGGCTTTCCCTAATCATAGGCAGAGCCTCATTTTCGCGCCGGTATTGCGCACTTGTTTTTGAGAGGCATGACATGCAGTCGCATGTGTGAGGAGCTCTGATACATAGAAAAGACTTTCTGAAGGCGTCATTTGGTATCGTATTCCCCTTTGGGCTTGGTTGGGTCTCAGCAAAGCAGATACCAGGGACTGTAAAGGGGTTAAAGTTAAAAACGGCTCCGGTTCCGTTATTTTAAGGGTTAAAGCTTCCAAATTTGGTGTGCAATACTTTTAAGGCTTTAAGACACTGTGGTGAAATTTTGGTGAATTTTGAACAATTCCTTCATACTTTTTCGCAATTGCAGTAATAAAGTGTGTTCAGTTTAAAATTTAAAGTGACAGTAACGATTTTATTTTAAAACGTTTTTTTTACTTTGTTATCAAGTTTATGCCTGTTTAACATGTCTGAACTACCAGATAGACTGTGTTCTGAATGTGGGGAAGCCAGGGTTCCTTCTCATTTAAATAAATGTGATTTATGTGACACTGAAAATGATGCCCAAGATGATTCCTCAAGTGAGGGGAGTAAGCATGGTACTGCATCATTCCCTCCTTCGTCTACACGAGTCTTGCCCACTCAGGAGGCCCCTAGTACATCTAGCGCGCCAATACTCCTTACTATGCAACAATTAACGGCTGTAATGGATAATTCTATCAAAAACATTTTAGCCAAAATGCCCACTTATCAGCGTAAGCGCGACTGCTCTGTTTTAGATACTGAAGAGCATGAGGACGCTGATGATAATGGTTCTGAAATGCCCCTACACCAGTCTGAGGGGGCCAGGGAGGTTTTGTCTGAGGGAGAAATTTCAGATTCAGGGAAAATTTCTCAACAAGCTGAACCCGATGTGATTACATTTAAATTTAAGTTGGAACATCTCCGCGCTCTGCTTAAGGAGGTATTATCCACTCTGGATGATTGTGAGAATTTGATCATCCCAGAGAAACTATGTAAAATGGACAAGTTCCTAGAGGTCCCGGGGCTCCCAGAAGCTTTTCCTATACCCAAGCGGGTGGCGGACATTGTAAATAAAGAATGGGAAAGGCCCGGTATACCTTTCGTCCCTCCCCCCATATTTAAAAAATTGTTTCCTATGGTCGACCCCAGAAAGGACTTATGGCAGACAGTCCCCAAGGTCGAGGGAGCGGTTTCTACTTTAAACAAACGCACCACTATACCCATAGAAGATAGTTGTGCTTTCAAAGATCCTATGGATAAAAAATTAGAAGGTTTGCTTAAAAAGATGTTTGTTCAGCAGGGTTACCTTCTACAACCAATTTCATGCATTGTCCCTGTCACTACAGCCGCGTGTTTCTGGTTCGATGAGCTAGTAAAGGCGATCGATAGTGATTCTCCTCCTTATGAGGAGATTATGGACAGAATCCGTGCTCTCAAATTGGCTAATTCTTTCACCCTAGACGCCACTTTGCAATTGGCTAGGTTAGCGGCAAAGAATTCTGGGTTTGCTATTGTGGCGCGCAGAGCGCTTTGGTTGAAATCTTGGTCAGCTGATGCGTCTTCCAAGAACAAACTCCTTAACATTCCTTTCAAGGGGAAAACGCTGTTTGGCCCTGACTTGAAAGAGATTATCTCTGATATCACTGGGGGTAAGGGCCACGCCCTTCCTCAGGATAGGTCTTTCAAGGCCAAAAATAAACCTAATTTTCGTCCCTTTCGTAGAAACGGACCAGCCCCAAGTGCTACGTCCTCTAAGCAAGAGGGTAATGCTTCTCAAGCCAAGCCAGCCTGGAGACCAATGCAAGGCTGGAACAAGGGAAAGCAGGCCAAGAAACCTGCCACTGCTACCAAGACAGCATGAAATGTTGGCCCCCGATCCGGGACCGGATCTGGTGGGGGGCAGACTCTCTCTCTTCGCTCAGGCTTGGGCAAGAGATGTTCTGGATCCTTGGGCACTAGAAATAGTCTCCCAAGGTTATCTTCTGGAATTCAAGGGGCTTCCCCCAAGGGGGAGGTTCCACAGGTCTCAATTGTCTTCGGACCACATAAAAAGACAGGCATTCTTACATTGTGTAGAAGACCTGTTAAAAATGGGAGTGATTCATCCTGTTCCATTAGGAGAACAAGGGATGGGGTTCTACTCCAATCTGTTCATAGTTCCCAAAAAAGAGGGAACGTTCAGACCAATCTTAGATCTCAAGATCTTAAACAAGTTTCTCAAGGTTCCATCGTTCAAAATGAAAAACATTCGAACAATTCTTCCTTCCATCCAGGAAGGTCAATTCATGACCACGGTGGATTTAAAGGATGCGTATCTACATATTCCTATCCACAAGGAACATCATCGGTTCCTAAGGTTCGCATTCCTGGACAAGCATTACCAGTTTGTGGCGCTTCCTTTCGGATTAGCCACTGCTCCAAGGATTTTCACAAAGGTACTAGGGTCCCTTCTAGCGGTGCTAAGACCAAGGGGCATTGCAGTAGTACCTTACTTGGACGACATTCTGATTCAAGCGTCGTCCCTTCCTCAAGCAAAGGCTCACACGGACATAGTCCTGGCCTTTCTCAGATCTCACGGATGGAAAGTGAACGTGGAAAAGAGTTCTCTATCTCCGTTGACAAGGGTTCCCTTCTTGGGAACAATAATAGACTCCTTAGAAATGAGGATTTTTCTGACAGAGGCCAGAAAAACAAAACTTCTAAACTCTTGTCGGACACTTCATTCCGTTCCTCTTCCTTCCATAGCGCAGTGCATGGAAGTAATAGGTTTGATGGTAGCGGCAATGGACATAGTTCCTTTTGCGCGCATTCATCTAAGACCATTACAACTGTGCATGCTCAGTCAGTGGAATGGGGACTATACAGACTTGTCTCCGAAGATACAAGTAAATCAGAGGACCAGAGACTCACTCCGTTGGTGGCTGTCCCTGGACAACCTGTCACAAGGGATGACCTTCCGCAGACCAGAGTGGGTCATTGTCACGACCGACGCCAGTGTGATGGGCTGGGGCGCGGTCTGGGGATCCCTGAAAGCTCAGGGTCTTTGGTCTCGGGAAGAATCTCTTCTACCGATAAATATTCTGGAACTGAGAGCGATATTCAATGCTCTCAAGGCTTGGCCTCAGCTAGCGAAGGCCAAGTTCATACGGTTTCAATCAGACAACATGACGACTGTTGCGTACATCAACCATCAGGGGGGAACAAGGAGTTCCCTGGCGATGGAAGAAGTGACCAAAATCATTCAATGGGCGGAGACTCACTCCTGCCACCTGTCTGCAATCCACATCCCAGGAGTGGAAAATTGGGAAGCGGATTTTCTGAGTCGGAAATCTTTGCCCAAATTACTCAACTGTGGGGCATTCCAGACATGGATCTGATGGCCTCTCGTCAGAACTTCAAGGTTCCTTGCTACGGGTCCAGATCCAGGGATCCCAAGGCGACTCTAGTAGATGCACTAGTAGCACCTTGGACCTTCAAACTAGCTTATGTATTCCCGCCGTTTCCTCTCATCCCCAGGCTGGTAGCCAGGATCCATCAGGAGAGGGCGTCGGTGATCTTGATAGCTCCTGCGTGGCCACGCAGGACTTGGTATGCAGATCTGGTGAATATGTCATCGGCTCCACCATGGAAGCTACCTTTGAGACGAGACCTTCTTGTTCAAGGTCCGTTCGAACATCCGAATCTGGTCTCACTCCAGCTGACTGCTTGGAGATTGAACGCTTGATCTTATCAAAACGAGGGTTCTCAGATTCTGTTATTGATACTCTTGTTCAGGCCAGAAAGCCTGTAACTAGAAAAATTTACCACAAAATATGGAAAAAATATATCTGTTGGTGTGAATCTAAAGGATTCCCTTGGGACAAGGTAAAGATTCCTAAGATTCTATCCTTTCTTCAAGAAGGATTGGAGAAAGGATTATCTGCAAGTTCCTTGAAGGGACAGATTTCTGCCTTGTCTGTGTTACTCCACAAAAAGCTGGCAGCTGTGCCAGATGTTCAAGCCTTTGTTCAGGCTCTGGTTAGAATTAAGCCTGTTTACAAACCTTTGACTCCCCCTTGGAGTCTCAACTTAGTTCTTTCAGTTCTTCAGGGGGTTCCGTTTGAACCCTTACATTCCGTTGATATTAAGTTATTATCTTGGAAAGTTTTGTTTTTGGTTGCAATTTCTTCTGCCAGAAGAGTTTCAGAATTATCTGCTCTGCAGTGTTCTCCTCCTTATCTGGTGTTCCATGCAGATAAGGTGGTTTTACGTACTAAACCTGGTTTTCTTCCAAAAGTTGTTTCTAACAAAAACATTAACCAGGAGATAGTCGTGCCTTCTTTGTGTCCGAAACCAGTTTCGAAGAAGGAACGTTTGTTGCACAATTTGGATGTTGTTCGCGCTCTAAAATTCTATTTAGATGCTACAAAGGATTTTAGACAAACATCTTCCTTGTTTGTTGTTTATTCTGGTAAAAGGAGAGGTCAAAAAGCAACTTCTACCTCTCTCTCTTTTTGGATTAAAAGCATCATCAGATTGGCTTACGAGACTGCCGGACGGCAGCCTCCTGAAAGAATCACAGCTCATTCCACTAGGGCTGTGGCTTCCACATGGGCCTTCAAGAACGAGGCTTCTGTTGATCAGATATGTAGGGCAGCGACTTGGTCTTCACTGCACACTTTTACCAAATTTTACAAGTTTGATACTTTTGCTTCTTCTGTGGCTGTTTTTGGGAGAAAGGTTTTGCAAACCGTGGTGCCTTCCATTTAGGTGACCTGATTTGCTCCCTCCCTTCATCCGTGTCCTAAAGCTTTGGTATTGGTTCCCACAAGTAAGGATGACGCCGTGGACCGGACACACCTATGTTGGAGAAAACAGAATTTATGTTTACCTGATAAATTACTTTCTCCAACGGTGTGTCCGGTCCACGGCCCGCCCTGGTTTTTTAATCAGGTCTGATAATTTATTTTCTTTAACTACAGTCACCACGGTATCTTATGGTTTCTCCTATGCAAATATTCCTCCTTAACGTCGGTCGAATGACTGGGGTAGGCGGAGCCTAGGAGGGATCATGTGACCAGCTTTGCTGGGCTCTTTGCCATTTCCTGTTGGGGAAGAGAATATCCCACAAGTAAGGATGACGCCGTGGACCGGACACACCGTTGGTGAAAGTAATTTATCAGGTAAACATAAATTCTGTTTTCTTGGTGTCTTTCTCATCATTTTTCCTGGCATTCTTTTAGAATACCGAGAATTTTACAGTTCCTTCAGGATGGTTTAGATAAGGGTTTGTCCGCAAGTTCTTTGAAAGGACAAATCTCTGCTCTTTCTGTTCTTTTTCACAGAAAGATTGCTATTCTTCCTGATATTCATTGTTTTGTACAAGCTTTGGTTCGTATAAAACCTGTCATTAAGTCAATTTCTCCTCCTTGGAGTTTGAATTTGGTTCTGGGAGCTCTTCAAGCTCCTCTGTTTGAACCTATGCATTCATTGGACATTAAATTACTTTCTTGGAAAGTTTTGTTCCTTTTGGCCATCTCTTCTGCCAGAAGAGTTTCTGAATTATCTGCTCTTTCTTGTGAGTCTCCTTTTCTGATTTTTCATCAGGATAAGGCGGTGTTGCGAACTTCTTTTGAATTTTTACCTAAAGTTGTGAATTCCAACAACATTAGTAGAGAAATTGTGGTTCCTTCATTATGTCCTAATCCTAAGAATTCTAAGGAGAAATCGTTGCATTCTTTGGATGTTGTTAGAGCTTTGAAATATTATGTTGAAGCTACGAAATCTTTTCGTAAGACTTCTAGTCTATTTGTTATCTTTTCCGGTTCTAGAAAAGGCCAGAAAGCTTCTGCCATTTCTTTGGCATCTTGGTTGAAATCTTTAATTCATCTTGCCTATGTTGAGTCGGGTAAAACTCCGCCTCAGAGAATTACAGCTCATTCTACTAGGTCAGTTTCTACTTCCTGGGCGTTTAGGAATGAAGCTTCGGTTGACCAGATCTGCAAAGCAGCAACTTGGTCCTCTTTGCATACTTTTACTAAATTCTACCATTTTGATGTATTTTCTTCTTCTGAAGCAGTTTTTGGTAGAAAAGTACTTCAGGCAGCGGTTTCAGTTTGAATCTTCTGCTTATGTTTTTCGTTAAACTTTATTTTGGGTGTGGATTATTTTCAGCAGGAATTGGCTGTCTTTATTTTATCCCTCCCTCTCTAGTGACTCTTGTGTGGAAAGATCCACATCTTGGGTAGTCATTATCCCATACGTCACTAGCTCATGGACTCTTGCTAATTACATGAAAGAAAACATAATTTATGTAAGAACTTACCTGATAAATTCATTTCTTTCATATTAGCAAGAGTCCATGAGGCCCGCCCTTTTTTTGTGGTGGTTATGATTTTGTATAAAGCACAATTATTCCAATTCCTTATTTTATATGCTTTCGCACTTTTTTATCACCCCACTTCTTGGCTATTCGTTAAACTGAATTGTGGGTGTGGTGAGGGGTGTATTTATAGGCATTTTGAGGTTTGGGAAACTTTGCCCCTCCTGGTAGGAATGTATATCCCATACGTCACTAGCTCATGGACTCTTGCTAATATGAAAGAAATGAATTTATCAGGTAAGTTCTTACATAAATTATGTTTTTTATCTCTTAAAGGTAACAGTAACGTTTTTTCAAAGTGTGTTTTTACTTGATTAAAGTGATTTCCAAGCCTGTTTTTATAACTACTAGTCTGTTAAACATGTCTGACACCAAGGAAAATCCTTGTTCAATCTGTTTAGAAGCCATGGTGGAACCCCCTCTCAGAATGTGTCCCACTTGTACTGATATGTCTATACACTTTAAAGAACATATTGTTGCACTTAAAAATGTGGCCCAAGATGATTCTCAGTCAGAAGGTAACGAGGTTAGCCCGTCAACCTCCAAGTGTCACAACCAGTTACGCCCGCTCAAGCGACGCCTAGCACCTCTAGTGTGTCTAACTCTTTTACCTTGCAAGACTTGGCGGCAGTTATGGATAATACCCTCTCGGTGTTCTTATCTAAACTGCCCGTGTTACCTGCAAAGCGTGATAGCTCTGTTTTAAGAACAGATAATGAGCATTCTGACGCTTTAGTAGCCGTATCGATATACCCTCACAACACTCTGAAGTGGGGGCGAGGGATGTGCTGTCTGAGGGAGAAATTTCCGATTCAGGAAAGGTTTCTCCTCAGACAGATTCAGATACGTTGGCTTTTAAATTTAAACTAGAACACCTCCGCTTATTGCTCAGGGAGGTATTAGTTACTCTGGATGACTGTGACCCTATGGTTGTTCCAGAGAAATTGTGTAAAATGGACAAGTACCTAGAAGTTCCTGTTTACACTGATGTGTTTCCGGTCCCTAAGAGGATTGCGGATATCGTTACTAGGGAGTGGGATAGACCAGGTATTCCCTTCGTTCCCCCTCCTGTTTTTAAGAAAATGAGGATTTTTCTAACAGAGGCCAGAAAGACAAAACTTCTGGACTCTTGTCGGATACTTCATTCCGTTCCTCTTCCTTCCGTAGCTCAGTGCATGGAAGTGATCGGGTTGATGGTAGCGGCAATGGACATAGTTCCTTTTGCGCGCATTCATCTAAGACCATTACAACTGTGCATGCTCAGTCAGTGGAATGGGGACTATACAGACTTGTCTCCAAAGATACAAGTAAATCAGAGGACCAGAGACTCACTCCGTTGGTGGCTGTCCCTGGACAACCTGTCACGAGGGATGACATTCCGCAGACCAGAGTGGGTCATTGTCACGACCGACGCCAGTCTGATGGGCTGGGGCGCGGTCTGGGGATCCCTGAAAGCTCAGGGTCTTTGGTCTCGGGAAGAATCTCTTCTACCGATAAATATTCTGGAACTGAGAGCGATATTCAATGCTCTCAAGGCTTGGCCTCAGCTAGCGAGGACCAAGTTCATACGGTTTCAATCAGACAACATGACGACTGTTGCGTACATCAACCATCAGGGGGGAACAAGGAGTTCCCTAGCGATGGAAGAAGTGACCAAGATTATTCTATGGGCGGAGTCTCACTCCTGCCACCTGTCTGCTATCCACATCCGGGAGTGGAAAATTGGGAAGCGGATTTTCTGAGTCGTCAGACATTGCATCCGGGGGAGTGGGAACTCCATCCGGAAATCTTTGCCCAAGTCACTCAACTATGGGCATTCCAGACATGGATCTGATGGCCTCTCGTCAGAACTTCAAAGTTCCTTGCTACGGGTCCAGATCCAGGGATCCCAAGGCGGCTCTAGTGGATGCACTAGTAGCACCTTGGACCTTCAAACTAGCTTATGTGTTCCCGCCGTTTCCTCTCAGCCCCAGGCTGGTAGCCAGGATCAATCAGGAGAGGGCGTCGGTGATCTTGATAGCTCCTGCGTGGCCACGCAGGACTTGGTATGCAGATCTGGTGAATATGTCATCGGCTCCACCTTGGAAGCTACCTTTGAGACGAGACCTTCTTGTTCAGGGTCCGTTCGAACATCCGAATCTGGTTTCACTCCAGCTGACTGCTTGGAGATTGAACGCTTGATTTTATCGAAGCGAGGTTTCTCAGATTCTGTTATCGATACTCTTGTTCAGGCCAGAAAGCCTGTAACTAGAAAGATTTACCACAAAATTTGGAAAAAATATATCTGTTGGTGTGAATCTAAAGGATTCCCTTGGGACAAGGTTAAGATTCCTAGGATTCTATCCTTCCTTCAAGAAGGATTGGAAAAAGGATTATCGGCAAGTTCCCTGAAGGGACAGATTTCTGCCTTGTCGGTGTTACTTCACAAAAAAACTGGCAGCTGTGCCAGATGTTCAAGCCTTTGTTCAGGCTCTGGTTAGAATCAAGCCTGTTTACAAACCTTTGACTCCTCCTTGGAGTCTCAATTTAGTTCTTTCAGTTCTTCAGGGGGTTCCGTTTGAACCCTTACATTCCGTTGATATTAAGTTATTATCTTGGAAAGTTTTGTTTTTAGTTGCAATTTCTTCTGCTAGAAGAGTTTCAGAATTATCTGCTCTGCAGTGTTCTCCTCCTTATCTGGTGTTCCATGCAGATAAGGTGGTTTTACGTACTAAACCTGGTTTTCTTCCAAAAGTTGTTTCTAACAAAAACATTAACCAGGAGATTATCGTACCTTCTCTGTGTCCGAAACCAGTTTCAAAGAAGGAACGCTTGTTGCACAATTTGGATGTTGTTCGCGCTCTAAAATTCTATTTAGATGCTACAAAGGATTTTAGACAAACATCTTCCTTGTTTGTTGTTTATTCAGGTAAAAGGAGAGGTCAAAAAGCAACTTCTACCTCTCTCTCTTTTTGGATTAAAAGCATCATCAGATTGGCTTACGAGACTGCCGGACGGCAGCCTCCCGAAAGAATCACAGCTCATTCCACTAGGGCTGTGGCTTCCACATGGGCCTTCAAGAACGAGGCTTCTGTTGATCAGATATGTAGGGCAGCGACTTGGTCTTCACTGCACACTTTTACCAAATTTTACAAGTTTGATACTTTTGCTTCTTCTGAGGCTATTTTTGGGAGAAAGGTTTTGCAAGCCGTGGTGCCTTCCATTTAGGTGACCTGATTTGCTCCCTCCCTTCATCCGTGTCCTAAAGCTTTGGTATTGGTTCCCACAAGTAAGGATGACGCCGTGGACCGGACACACCTATGTTGGAGAAAACAGAATTTATGTTTACCTGATAATTTACTTTCTCCAAGGGTGTGTCCGGTCCACGGCCCGCCCTGGTTTTTTTAATCAGGTCTGATAATTTATTTTCTTTAACTACAGTCACCACGGTACCATATGGTTTCTCCTATGCTATTATTCCTCCTTAACGTCGGTCGAATGACTGGGGTAGGCGGAGCCTAGGAGGGATCATGTGACCAGCTTTGCTGGGCTCTTTGCCATTTCCTGTTGGGGAAGAGAATATCCCACAAGTAAGGATGACGCCGTGGACCGGACACACCGTTGGAGAAAGTAATTTATCAGGTAAACATAAATTCTGTTTTTTAAAACTTCTCATTCAGTTGATGAAATTTCAAATGACGAACAACATAATAATTTATCCTCCTCTGATGAGGATCTATCTGATACAGAAGATCTTTCCTCAGACATTGACACTGACAAGTCTACTTATTTATTTAAAATAGAGTATATGCGTTCTTTATTAAAAGAAGTGTTAATTACTTTGGATATTGAGGTAACTAGTCCTCTTGACGTTCAGTCTAATAAACGTTTAAATGCTGTTTTTAAACCTCCTGTGGTTTCTCCAGGGGTTTTTCCTATTCCTGAGGCTATTTCTGATAAAAAAAATTGTATCCTTTACCAGCAAATTCTATAGTTTTGTGAAAAAATCCCCAAAGTTGATGGGGCTATTTCTACTCTTGCTAAACGTACCACTATTCCTATGGAAGATAGTACTTCCTTTAAGGATCCTTTAGATAGGAAGCTTGAATCTTATCCAAGGAAAGCCTATTTATATTCAGGTCATCTTCTCAGACCTGCAATTTCTTTGGCTGATGTTGCAGCTGCATCAACTTTCTGGTTGGATAATTTGGCGCAACAAGAATTGGATTCTGACATATCTAGCATTATTCGCTTACTGCAATATGCTAATCTTTTTATTTGTGATGCCATTTTTGATATTTTCAAAATTGATGTTAGATCCATGTCTTTAGCTATATTAACTAGAAGAGCTTTGTGGCTTAAATCTTGGAATGCTGATATGACATCTAAATCTAGATTACTATCTCTCTCTTTCCAAGGTAATAATTTATTTGGTTCTCAGTTGGATTCTATTATTTCAACTGTTACTGGGGGAAAGGGAGTTTTTCTGCCTCAGGATAAAAAACCTAAGGGCAAATCTAAGGCTTCTAACCGTTTTCGTTCCTTTCGTCAAAATAAGGAACGAAAACTCAATCCTTCCCCCAAGGAATCTGTTTCCAATTGGAAGCCTTCCTCAAATTGGAATAAATCCAAGCCATTTAAGAAACCAAAGTCAGCCCCTAAGTCCGCATGAAGGTGCGGCCCTCATTCCAGCTCAGCTGGTAGGGGGCAGATTAAGGTTTTTCAAGGATATTTGGATAAATTCTGTCCAAAACCAATGGATTCAGAGCATTGTCTCTCAAGGGTATCGAATAGGATTCAGAGTAAGACCTCCTGTGAGAAGATTTTTTTTCTCTCTCTCGTATCCCAGCAAATCCAGTAAAAGCTCAGACTTTCCTGAAGTGTGTTTCAGACCTGGAGTCTTCAGGGGTAATCATGCCAGTTCCTTTTCAGGAACAAGGTTTGGGGTTTTATTAAAATCTATTCATTGTCCCAAAGAAGGAAAATTTATTCAGACCAGTTCTGGATCTGAAAATTTTGAATCGTTATGTAAGAGTACCAACTTTCAAGATGGTGACTATAAGGACTATTCTGCCTTTTGTTCAGCGAGGATATTATATGTCCACAATAGACTTTCAGGATGCATACCTTCATATTCTGATTCATCCAGAACATTGTCTGTTCCTGAGATTCTCTTTTCTAGACAAGCATTACCAATTTGTTGCTCTTCCATTTGGCCTAGCAACAGCTCCAAGAATCTTTTCAAAGGTTCTAGGTGCCCTACTCTCTCTACTCAGAGAACAGGATATTGCGGTGTTTCCTTATTTGGACGATATCTTTGTACTAGCTCAGTCTTTACGTTCTGCAGAATCTCACACAAATCAACTAGTGTTGTTTCTTCGGAAACATGGTTGGAGGATCAATTTACCAAAAAGTTTCTTGATTCCTCAGACAAGGGTCACCTTTTTAGGCTTCCAGATAGATTCAATGTCCATGGCTCTGTCTCTAACAGACAAGAGACGTTTAAAATTGGTTGCAGCCTGCCGGCACCTTCAGTCTCAGTCATTCCCTTCAGTGGCTATGTGCATGGAAGTTTTAGGTCTCATGACTGCAGCATCGGACGCGATCCCCTTTGCCCTTTGTTGGGGTTTCCTGTCCCTTTAAAGAGTGTACCTAGAGCATTTTTCCATTTAAAAAAGAAATGAAAAGCAAGAGTTATAAAATAAGTTTGAAAGAGTATTTGTATAACTTCTCACCTTACAAATTTAAACACCCCAATATTAAAGGGACATCAAACCCAATTTTTTTCTTTCATGATTTAGAAAGATCATGCAATTTTAAATAAGTTTTCAATTTTCTTCTAATATATAATTGACTTTATCCTCTCAATATCCTTTGTTGAAAAGCATATCTAAAAAGGCTCAGTAGCTGCAGATTGGTGGCTGCACATAGATTCCTTGTGTGATTGGCTCATTCGTGCGTTGCTATGTCTTCAACAAAGGATATCTAATAATAGTCAATTGAAATGTTGTTTACAATTGTATTCTCTATCTGAATCATGAAAGAAATTTTTTGGGTTTCATGTCTCTTTAATTTAAAGGGACAGTCTAGGCCAAGATCAACTTTCATGATTCAGATAGGGCGTGTAATTTTAAACTATTTTCCAATTTACTTTTATCACCAATTTTGCTTTGTTCTCTTGGTATCCTTAGTTGATATATGCTAATTTATTAGACCTTGAAGGCCACCTCTTTTCAGAATGCATTTTAAGTTTTTCACCACTAGAGGGTGTTAGTTCACGTATTTCATATAGATAACACTGTGCTCGTGCACGTGAAGTTATCTGGGAGCAGGCACTGATTGGCTAAACTGCAAGTCTGTCAAAAGAACTGAAATAAAGGGGCAGTTTGCAGAGGCTTAAATACAAGATAATCACAGAGGTTAACAGTATATTAATATAACTGTGTTGGTTATGCAAAACTGGGGAATGGGTAATAAAGGGATTATCTATCTTTTAAAACAATACAAATTCTGGTGTAGACTGTCCCTTTAACCTTGTAATAAGAAGCAGCATTTTATATATTGTAAATCTGTGCCATGCAGATTTTGCAATCCTATTACTAAACAGCAGTGTCTAAGCTCTATTGGACAGTCACTTATATATTATCATCCGTGATTGATCTAGCCCTTTAGAGCTTACAATATACAGTAATTAATGTCTCTGTCCCTCACAGGATAACCCACGTCTGCACCTTAGTTTGTTGGAGTTTGAGATAACCAGAGATGGCTCACAAGTGGAAAAAAATGTTCTTTTGTTTGTGGATCGTGCACTGCGAAGCCGATTGCATAATGGTGTTAAGAGGATTTTATCACAAAGACGTCTTGAGTTCCTGGAAGATCATGGCTCCAACATCACCAGGTATTGTGGCTGCACAGTGACCCAACTATCGTTAAAGCGACAGGTCAGAAATTAAATGTATGCAGGACGGTGTATTTTAATTTGAAATATAAGCATGTTTGCAATTTACTTTCATTAGCAAAAGGTGTCGCTTTTTTTTTTTTTTTTGCGGCATACGCACATATCCGGTGAGGGCCAGTACACCAGTATTTAAAGACCTCATCTTCACAGAGAGTTATTAGTGGCTGTTAGGACACAAAATATATCTTCAGAAGCAATACACCTCACTGCCAGATCTCTGAGATGATGTGGTGTTTGAATGCTGGTGCACGTCCCTCACAGGATATCTGCCTATGCCACAGACAAATAGTAGTAACTTTAATGAGAAGCATTTTTGCTGATGAACGTATATTGCAAAAATGCTTATATTTCACATTGAAATGCACCGTGCACATTTCACTTTTCACCTTTCTATTTCTTTACTGTTCGAACCATGTATTTATGTTGCTTATAAAATTTGAATAGATTTACAAATGTGACTGAATGTTGGTACTTTAGCTGAGATCGGAAATTACTACAAACCTTGAACATTTTGTGTAAATCTGTTTCATATTTGTTGAGTTAAGTTTTTTTTTTTTTTACTTTCATCAGATGTGAGAGTCCATGAGTCATAGCATGTGAGAATTATCCTCCCGACCACTAGGAGGAGACAAAAGATAACCCAGCTTACCAGAGCTTTAAATCCCTAAAACTTCCCCTAATCCTCAGCCATTTCTTTTTCCCCGTTGATTGGGTGAGGTAAAAGTTTGTAGTGCTGATCAGTAATCTTCCTGCATTCACTGTTTGTTCCCCATATTTCATGGTGATCTTGGGAACTTCACTGCTTGGGTATAGATTCCCTCACACAATGTCTCGTTGACTCACCGTCTAATGAAAGAAAACTAAATGTATGCTTACCTGATAAATTTAATTTCTTTCATGATGGTTAGTGTCCATAAGCCACCCCCCTTCCTCTTTGTTCCCATGGCGGCAGTGCTTATTTTGCAATTTTGTTCTGTTTCCTCCATCTACTTGGCTTTATGTATGACTGAGGATTCTAGGGAAATGGGAGGAGTTTAAAGCTCTGGTGTGTTGGGATATCGTTTGCCTCCTCCTAGTGGTCAGGAGGCGAATATTCCCACACATAATGACTTGTAGACTCTCACTATCATGAAAGAAATTGAATAATCAAGTAAGTATATATATATTAGAGCTGCGCATCTTCACCTGTCTCACGATTCGATTCGATTACGATTATCATCGTAACGATTCGATACGATTCGATTCTATGATGCATCGCAATGCATCACGATTACTGCACTATTTCTGCCCAATTTTTAAATTTTTCAGAAAAAAAAATTCAAGCAGTCAAAGTATTGAAATAAACTCTTTTTTTATTTTATTAGCTCAAAAAAGGACACTTCCTGTGGCAAAGTCTGAACACAGCAGACAACAACAGTTTATAGAACAGTAAATACTAAATGGCAATTGTTGTATTGGTTTGGAAACAATATTATGGCATCAAACTGTAGTTACAGAGTACGTAGTGTAAAAAGTGCAGTGCTCACAGTGTACTTCTTCAATAAAAGAAAATATTTTAATGTATATATTATATATAGTAAGTAGTACACTATACACTTCTAAAGAAACATGAACAACAAATAAATGTCTAACCTATCTGTTGGTTTTAATTTAATTTCTTTACTTAGTAATAATAATATAATAGACATTAAATTAAAACCAAAATAGATAGGTTAAGCTTAAGTTACCACCATAATACCTTATTTGTGTGAAAATTGTCCTCAGAAAACAAAACATAAATCCCTTATAGGTACAAAATTACAGGTGGCAAACAAACATCACGTGAAGAATCTGGAACACAACACACAGCACAGAGTGTGCACACAACACACATGTGATTGTGACATATACAATTAGTTTACACAGTTACAGACTTACAATAGTACTAGAGAGAGAGACATTTAAAACAAGTAGCATTGAACTGAACTACTATAACTACAGTTTCTTCTTGATGATTATATTATCTTTATGGGATCACAAATATAATTAGTTAGTTATTAGTTACTGTTAAAGCAGTACTAAACACAACTGAACAGTGACTGAGTCTGTCACTGAACAGTACACAGCAGTCACACACAAACAAACAATACATAAAAAAGGACAGACATCAAGGAGTAAATCATGGTGAAGAAAGGGTGGCACACCACTCACCTGAGGTGTGTGTGCTTTATTTTTGTATTGTGCTATTGTGTGTGGCACTGTGTGCTGTGTGTGCTGTACTGTCTGTAGTGTACAGTAAATTTGTGATCCAATAAAGATTTACTCAAGGTTTACTCAAGGCTTTTCCTTCCCCTATAGTGGTTTGGCTTCAGTCTCACTCTCTGCATAGTGCACTCATAGACAGACAGTCACACTCACTAGACACTAGAGACACAGTGGGACACACACAAACAAAAACATTCAAAGGCACCATAGCCAGTCAGCCACAGTCACACTCATACTAGACACTTAGACACTGGGACAGACACACAATCACATACAAACAAAAACATTCAAAGGCAGTTAATACACTCATCTCACACACACTCATAGATAGATACATACAAACTTTTCAAACTGGCACTCACTCACTCACAGTCACACTCACACACTCATAGAGACAGTTAGACAGTACACACATTGTTATTGTTAACTGGTTGGTTATATTAGGTTAACCCCTACAGATCTGCCTGGGAGTGGGTGGGATGGCATTTGGGATTGGGATCATAAACAAAAACATATGATATATTTCTTAAAGGGTCTATTTAAAATAGACAATTTTTAGTGTGAATAATATTAATAATCCCTTATGCACTATGCACTCACTGCATTGCAAACAATACAGGGGTGTGCTGTAAACAATAGCACAACATCTACAAAACAGAGCACTTCCTGATTGGCAAACATCACAGTAACACTAGAAGTAGTAATAGACATTATACAACAAGTAGCATTGAACTACTAGATTTACTAACTTTGATTATCTTTATGGGATCACAAATATATTGTTACACAACACACACACAGTCACAGTCACACACAGTCAAACAATACCAAAAAAACCACACATCATAAAAAGAGTGAATCATGGTGAAGGGTGACACTGACACGCACACATGAGGTGTGTGCAGTTGTGTGTTGTTTCTTTTGTATTGTGTGTGTGTGTGTGACTGACAGAGTGACGTGGTCGGTCGTGTCGTGTAGTGTACTAGTATATTTTGTGATCCAACAAAGATTTACTCAAGGTTTTAAGCTTCATTTTTCAAAAAGCTATAAGCAATATAACAGTAACAAATATAAAATAACTTAACAGTAGTCTGCACTGGGCAATGGGGCACACAGCACATTCTTCTGGATGTGCCAAAAAACATTAAATATTAATATTATAAACCTGAATCACTACTCAGAATTATGGAATATGTAGGTTTTTCTGTAAGAACACTAGTTGATCCACATGCTCTGGTTTGAGGGTGCTTCTTTTTGCCGTTACCACATCTCCTGCAGTGGAGAAAACCCGCTCTGCAGACACGCTTGTACCTGGGATACACAAGTATCGCTTTGACAAATGAGAGAGGAGGGGAAATATGACCTCATGTACATGCCACCATTTCAAAGGGTCTTCAGTGAGAGGCAGAGATGGGGCTTTACAATATTTCTCTATTTCCTCTTCAGCCTTGGCATAGGGGGTCTTGGGTTCTATTGTACCTTCAGTGTCAGTGAAAGACTGTCCCAGCAAAGTCATGAGCAGCGATGTGGACTTTCTTTTGGGAGGAGAAGGGTTATCCTCCTCGATGGGTGATTCTTCTTCCAGAGTTTCTTTTCCCTCAGGCAGTGGCACTTCATCCACGTTTGTCCTCCTAGATGTAACTGTACTAGTACACTCAATCTGTGTTTGAACAAAAGAATAGAAAAAATAGCATTCATTATTACCTCGAGCAGCCAGCCAGCTAATGCTATGTGTGTGCTCAGAGAGACAGTAATGCATAAATAAATGCATGCAACAGCTCACATCTATTAGGAAGGACTCGGGAGTGGACGGAGGAGGAGGAAAGTTGACGGACTGTGGCGTTTTCAAACTGACTTATATAATAAACCTTGTACTCATTAAACTAGCTACTAATCAAGCTACTGCTAGCTAAGCCTATTTTGTAATTTGTATGGATGGTATGTTTTATGTTTGTTTTCAATTTATACATTTTTCAAGAAACATGATGCAATTAAAATTACCTCCAAGGATGCAGCCTCCTCAGTCACTCCTCTGTATATCTCCAATCTCTCCTCCTCTGTGAGAATAAAAGGCAGTCCCTTAAAACGAGGATCCAGGGCAGAGGCTGTATAAAGTATCTTCTTCTCTGCCTCACTGCTGTACCTCTTCAGGAGATCTGTTTTGATGGCATTCTTGATCTCATGGATCATGGGTGTGTCTCCCATGGTGTCTGTCATGTTCTGGAGCAGTTGTGCATTTAGAGGGGCAATGAGAGAAACAGTTGGATTGCGCTCTTCTGACATCAGTGTGGTTGCATCTTTCATTGGCTTTAATGCACTCACAGCATCCTCTGCATTTGACACATCTGTTTCGTTGAGAGTGCAGAGATCTGACTCACTTTTTCTGACTTCTGGAGACAACAATGTGGCACAGATTGCAGGTTGCTGTTCTAGGAATCTCTCGACCATGTCATATGAGCTGTTCCACCTTGTTGTCACATCAGTTATCAGCTTATGATTCTTCAGACCAAGACATTTCTGTTTTTCTTTCAGACAGTGGTTTGCTGTAGTGTTGCGGTGAAAAAATGTTGATATTCGTCGCACTCTGCCTAAAAGCCTGGAGAGCGTGGCCACTTTCAGCGCCCGCTGGGATGCGAGATTCAGTGTATGGGCGAAGCATTTTACATGAGGGAATTTTCCAACTTGAGCAGCAACAATCATGTTCGACGCATTGTCGGTCACAAGCACTACAGATTTATCGGACAGCTGCCATTCTTCCACGACACGAGACAGTAGCTCCGCCAGATGAGAACCCGTGTGAGACTCATAAACTGCTCTCGTTTGCAGCACATGCGACAAGATCTTCCAGTCCTTGCTAACGTAATGTGCAGTTACTGTTACATAAGACTCCGTCGTGACTGAAGTCCATGAATCACACGTTAGTGCGACTCGACTGGCTTGGCTCATTGATGCAATTACCTGAGCTTTTGTTTCGTGGTAGAGTGCAGGTATAACGTTTTCTGTTAAGTGATTGCGTGACGGGATCTTATAACGTGGCTCTAGTGTCTTCAACAGGTTTCGAAACCCAAGGTTTTCCACAACAGGGTAAGGCCGTAGGTCCTTCGCTATGAAAGTTGCCACAGCTTTGGTTATTCTCTTCCCTTTTTCAGAGTTGGGTGGCAAAGTTGACAGCATTGCATCAATTCTTGGCTGATGAGCTTCAGCTAGTCTTGTTATTTCCTTGGCAGTGGCACTGGCGGCAGCGGCAGGGGTTAGCATCTCAGAGTGAAAACGTCTAACGTGATTTCTCAAGTTAGTAGTATTCCCTAGGTATTTCATTTTTGTGTGACAGGCTTTACAAACCGCGTGTGTCTTGTCCAATTCGTGCTTTCCAGTATGTTCATAAAATCCAAAATGTGCCCAGATGCTTGCTTTTAAAATGCTAGGTGCATTTTTTATCTCTCTATCTTTTTTGTCTCCCTCTGTCATTTTAGCATGACATGTACATATGTGACGGATGATGTTGTTGTCAACGTCGAATTCTGTCAGTGTTAAAAAAAAAAAAAGAAAAAACACTAAGTTCCAGTTGTCAAAATGTCAAGCCGCAAATGTAAAATCAACAAGTACTAGTAACTTCAACTACTTTGCCAATGCCATACATTTTGCGAACATAACTTTTAAAACAAATTGCATTGTGATTGCAGGGGACATCACTCACTCACTGACACTGTAAGTTACTGTAATATATTACACACTTAAAGGTGCAATGAAACCCAAACATTTACTTTCATGATTCAGAATACAATTTTAAATAAACATCATAACTAACTTCTATTATTTAATTTGCTTCATACTTCTCAGATATCGTTTGTTGATGACATATTAGCAATGCATTGCACAGCACACACATTACTTACTATATAATACTTTGTGCACAAGGAGGAGGCTATGCATTTCAACAAAGGATAAGCAAATTATATAATAGGGAAAGTTGTTTAAAATTGCATGCACTTTCTTGAATCACAAAATGGGTTTTAATATGGCCTTTAGTTTAGTATGTTTAAAAAATGCAGCTTTTAGCCTTGTTAAGTTTTGTTAACTTATAAAATAAAAACAAGGATTGGGTTCTTCGGATTGGCGTCTTTTAAGAGAGCACTCAGAGTCAGCACATGCATGCAATTGCATTGCATATTAAATTGCATATATAAAATGTATTATATTAAAAAAAAAATACTATTATTATATATAAAAAGTGTATATTATTAAAATATTAGAACTTCAGACCAGGCCATCCATCCATGTGAAAAACATGTAGATATAGATAGATACAGATTAGACTAATAGAGACATTAGACAATAATAGTATACTATATTTATTTATAATACATTTTTTATATATGCAATATTATTCAATAATGCAGCAATTAATTATGCAGCAGCCTGAGCCTCAGTCAGCTCAGCAGTATTAGTAGTACATACTACGTTAAGTAAATAAGGCAAGTATTTAATTGTACCCCTTATTGTGTAATAAATGTGTACCCCTTATTGATTTGCTCTTTAAGTAAGTTAATAATTAGTTTACCTATGGCAAGTAGTAGGCAGTTGAGGCAATAGGCAGGCATGGCAATGGCAATTATGGCATGGCATTGGCAAAATGTACAACGTTTTGGTAACTAAACAGTTAGTTAGTCTAATTCTCACCATAGGTCTCCTCCTCTGTCTCCCACAAAATAAAAATGAGCCCGCCGTGTAGCTGTATACCGCCGTGTATACTCTGAGTCGGAATCGTCATCACATTCACCATCATCAATCTCAGGCAACACACTCCTGCTTTGCTCCTACTGCCTAACTTCGGCACTTCCAGAGACCGCCCATGGAGCGCCCATGTTGCTTTATTGGGTGACGTGACGTCAGTGACGTCAAAACGATGTACCGCACACTTTCTGTTACTTGCCCTGGAGGCTGGTCACGTGGGTAACGTTAATCGATTATCGCGTCTCAGCGCATCGATGCTGAATCGTTTCATGCCGCATCGCGATGCATCGTCAAAACGATTATTTTTGACAGGCCTAATATATATATATCATGGGGTAATGTTTCCTTGGCTCTATCTTTTTCACAATTGAGCAGATATGAAGATTTAAAGTCATGATTTTTTTATGTTGCTCACACATGCATCATAAAAAAATGTAACTGAGATTGAGTAAGTGCAAATGCCAGTATGAAATAATTTTATACTGAATCTGCAGATAAATTCATCTGCTGTTTATACTGAATTTGCAAGTTGTGCTAGACCTGTATTACTTATTCAGTTTAATTGCATTTGAGTTCCTGGGACTGGGCTGACCACCCAGATGGCCTGCGCAAAACCAGCCTTGTTGGTATTAAAAGTAAATTTACTAATGCAGGAGCCTACGTTTTCTTTTTGTTTAGTCTTTTGCGTACGCAATTAGCGGCCTTCTAATTACCAAAAAAAAAAAATGCAGAAGCCATGCATGTCTATCTCTGTACAAAGGGAATCCCAGAGAAGCTTTTACAATCATTTGTCTAATGACTGCAGTAGTTGTGTGTAAATATTTTCTGTGAGAAACCCAAAGTTTGTGAGAAAGTTAACCATTTTTTTTAAATATGATTGCAATTGGCAGCGAAGCAGCGCCATGAAATACACCAAATTGTGCCTAGATCAATACCTTGGGTTGGCTACTAAAAACAAATATATAGTTTTGATAGGTAAATTTAAATAAAGGCTCTATTTCTATTTTAAATGGAGTGATGGCAAAAATGCTAACACTTCTCTGGTCTTTTGAGCAAGTTTTTCTCTGAAATTCCCAGTCCTTAAGGTGTTAAACACACATTTACTGCTCCCCGCTGTGAAATTTGAGGCATGGGAAACTATCACAAAGGTGGATGGATGCAATAATAAAAATTGTCAGGACCATAAACGGCTTTATTTGTGACACAGCTGTAGAAATGGCAATGCATTACTGGGAGCTAGCTGCTGATTTGGTCTCTGCACATATATGCCCCTTGTTATTGGCTCACCCATGAATTCAGCTAGCTCCAAGTAGTGCATAGCTGCTTCTTTAACAGAGGATTCCAACAGAATGAAGCAAATAATAAAAAATAAGTAAATTGGAAAGTTGTTTAAAATCGTACAGTCTATTTGAATCATGAAAGAAAAATCTTGGGTTTCATATCCCTTAAAAAGAGCTGTATTTAAAGCCACTACTATACACAAATCTTATCCCTGAAATATAACTGTTGGTAAAATGGTATAAACTAAATATACAGGCAGCAGATAATGCAGGGTTCTGACTATATATGCACTGGCTGTTCCCTTAGGTGTAAACTTTACATCTGATTTCATCTTGGTCCACCCTATTAGTTGCCAATGTACAGCAAAGATTTGCCACTTTGTATAAGGGCCCAAACAGAACCCCAGATCTTGAAACCACTACTTTGCTGGTTAGGTAAAAGACTCCTCCTCTTCGTTCTAAATACAGGTGATTTCCAAGTAAATTCAAGGCAATCCGCTTTCTACTAGCGTTCCCTGAGTGGTTTATGTGGCTGTAGTACCCCATATAAGCACTGAAATATTGGACAAGTTATTTCTTGGGGAGAAAAAGGTCATGCACTCGGGAGATAACATAAAATAAATCAGGTGTGCGAGGTGTACCATCTATCACCCTCAACAATACATAGTTACCTGACAGTCCACCAGATTCACATAAAGCATGGTTAGGTAGAGTGTGTGTCGCTTGTATGTCAAGGATAGGTTGTTTGCTTCATTTTTAGGTGCACTAACTTATTCTTTCTGTTAGGATGTACTACAGCTGTCTGACTCCAGAAATGGTGATATTTCAACTTATTTTTATCCAAAGCATAGTCGCCCTAATACATTTTTAAAAATAATGCTGTGACTATATTTATTACCGTAGTGTAAAACTTGAATAACAGATTTAAAAATTAGATTGGTTCTGTTCACCTTTACCGTATAGTCAAAATTAAACTTTCTCTTGTTAAGTGTAGTCAGTCCACGGGTCATCCATTACTTATGGAATATATCTCTTCCTAACAGGAAGCTGCAAGAGGATCACCCAAAGCAGAGCTGCTATATAGCTCCTCCCCTCACATGTCATATTCAGTCATTCTCTTGCAGCCTAACTAAAGATAGGTCGCTGTGAGAGGTCTGTGGTGTTTTTTAACTTAGTTTATTTCTACAATCAAAAGTTTGTTATTTTAAATGGCACCGGAGTGTGCTGTTTGTTCTCAGGCAGCATTAGAAGAAGAATCTGCCTGCGTTTTCTATGATCTTAGCAGACGTAACTAAGATCCACTGGCTGTTCTCATCTGAGGAGTGAGGTAACTTCAGAGAAGGGGAATAGCATGCAGGGCCCCCCTGCAAATGAGGTATGTGCAGTAAATTATTTTTCTGAGGAATGGAATTGACTGAGAAAATACTGCTGATACCAATGTAAAGTAAGTTCAGCCTTAAATGCAGTGATAGCGACTGGTATTAGGCTGATGAGTGTGTGTACACTGAATGTATTTTTCTAAGGAATGGAATTGACTCTGAAAATACTGTTAATACTGAAATAATGTATGAGCCTTAACTGCAGTAAAAGCGACTGGTAGCAGGCTTATTAATAAGAATTCATAACTTTTCAAATGTATGTTTAAAACGTTTACTGGCATGTTAATCGTTTTTTGTGAGGTACTTGGTGATAAAACTTATTGGGGCATGATTTTTACCACATGGCCATCTTTGTTTTCTGCATAGAAACAGTTATCTGAGCTTCCCCACTGTTGTAATATGAGTGGGAGGGGCCTATTTTAGCGCTTTTTTGCGCAGTAAAAATTCAGTCACAATCTGTCTACTTCATCCTTCATGATCCAGATCGTCTCTAGAGAGCTCAGGGGTCTTCAAAATTCATTTTGAGGGAGGTAATCAGTCACAGCAGACCGGTGACAGTGTGTTTTGACTGTGATAAAAACGTTAATTATTAAATTGTTATCCGTTTTGGGTATTAAGGGGTTAATCATCCATTTGCTGGTGGGTGCAATCCTTTGCTAACTTAATACATTTACTGTGAAAAATTGGTTGCTAGAACTATTTTGGTTCATTGTTATTTCAACTGTGACAGCTTTTTGTGCTTCTTAAAGGCACAGTAGCGTTTTTTATATTGCTTGTAAATTTATTTAGAAAAGTATTTCCAAGCTTGCTAGTCTCATTGCTAGTCTGTTTAAACATGTCTGACACAGATGAATCTCTTTGTTCGCTATGTTTAATGGCCAATGTGGAGCCCAATAGAAATTTGTGTACTAATTGCATTGATGTTACTTTAAATAAAAGTCAATCTTTACATGTAAAGAAATTATCACCAGACAACGAGGGGGAACTAACTCTCCTCACGTGTCAGTACCTTCGCCTCCCGCTCAGGAGGTGCGTGATTTTGTGGCGCCAAGTACATCAGGGAGGCCCTTACAAATCACTTTGCAAGACATGGCTACTGTTATGACAGAAGTATTATCTAAATTGCCAGAATTAAGAGGCAAGCGCGATAGCTCTGGGTTAAGGACAGAGCGCGCGGATGAGGTGAGAGCCATGTCAGATACTGCGTCACAATTTGCAGAACATGAAGACGGAGAGCTTCATTCTGTGGGTGACTGATCTGATCCAGGGAGACTGGATTCAGAGATTTCTAATTTTAAATTTAAGCTTGAGAACCTCCGCATATTGCTAGGGGAGGTATTAGCGGCTCTGAATGATTGTAACACGGTTGTAATTCCAGAAAAATTATGTAGGTTAGATAGATACTATGCGGTACCGGTGTGTACTGACGTGTTTCCTATACCTAAAAGGCTTACAGAGATTATTAGCAAGGAGTGGGATAGACCTGGTGTGCCTTTTTCCCCTCCTCCCATATTTAGGAAAATGTTTCCTATAGACGCCACCACACGAGACTTATGGCAGACAGTCCCTAAGGTGGAGGGAGCAGTTTCTACTTTAGCTAAGCGTACCACTATCCCGGTGGAGGATAGTTGTGCCTTTTCAGATCCAGTGGATAAGAAATTAGAGGGTTACCTTAAGAAAATGTTTGTTCAACAAGGTTTTATCTTACAGCCCCTTGCATGCATTGCGCCTGTCACTGCTGCGGCGGCATTCTGGTTTGAGTCTCTGGAAGAGGCCATTCGCACAGCTCCATTGGATGAAATTATGAACAAGCTTAAAGCACTTAAGCTAGCTAACGCATTTGTTTCTGATGCCGTCGTACATTTAACCAAACTTACGGCTAAGAACTCCGGATTTGCCATCCAAGCGCGCAGAGCGCTATGGCTTAAATCCTGGTCAGCTGACGTGACTTCTAAATCTAAATTGCTTAATATTCCTTTCAAAGGGCAGACCTTATTCGGGCCCGGCTTGAAAGAAATTATAGCTGACATTACGGGAGGTAAGGGCCATGCTCTACCTCAGGACAGGGCCAAATTAAAGGCCAAACAGTCTAATTTTCATGCCTTTCGTAACTTCAAGGCAGGAGCAGCATCAACTTCCTCCTCTCCAAAACAGGAAGGAACTGTTGCTCATTACAGGCAGGGCTGGAAAGTTAACCAGTCCTGGAACAAGGGCAAGCAGGCCAAGAAACCTGCTGCTGCCCCTAAGACAGCATGAAGAGAGGGCCCCCTATCCGGAAACGGATCTAGTGGAGGGCAGACTTTCTCTCTTCGCCCAGGCTTGGGCAAGAGATGTCCAGGATCCCTGGGCGTTGGAGATCATATCTCAGGGATATCTCCTGGACTTCAAAACTTCTCCTCCACGAGGGAGATTTCATCTTTCAAGGTTATCAGCAAACCAAATAAAGAAAGAGGCGTTTCTACGCTGTGTACAAGACCTCTTACTAAGGGGGGTGATCCACCCAGTTCCGCGGACGGAACACGGGCAAGGATTCTATTCAAATCTATTTGTGGTTCCCAAGAAAGAGGGAACCTTCAGACCAATCTTGGACTTAAAAATCCTAAACAAATTCCTAAGAGTTCCATCATTCAAAATGGAAACTATTCGAACCATCCTTCCCATGATCCAAGAGGGTCAGTACATGACCACAGTGGACTTAAAGGATGCCTACCTTCACATACCGATTCACAAGGATCATTATCGGTACCTAAGATTTGCTTTCCTAGACAGGCATTACCAGTTTGTAGCTCTTCCCTTCGGATTAGCTACGGCTCCAAGAATCTTTACAAAAGTTCTGGGCTCACTTCTGGCGGTACTAAGACCGCGAGGCATAGCGGTGACTCCGTACCTAGACGACATTCTGATACAAGCGTCAAGTTTTCAAACTGCCAAGTCTCATACAGAGATAGTTCTGGCATTTCTGAGGTCGCATGGGTGGAAGGTGAACGTGGAAAAGAGTTCTCTATTACCACTTACAAGGGTTCCCTTTCTAGGGACTCTTATAGATTCTGTAGAGATGAAAATTTACCTGACAGAGGCCAGGTTATCAAAACTTCTAAATGCTTGCCGTTTCCTTCATTCCATTCCACACCCGTCAGTAGCTCAGTGCATGGAAGTAATCGGCTTAATGGTAGCGGCAATGGACATAGTGCATCTCAGACCGCTGAAATTGTGCATGCTAAGTCAGTGGAACGGGGATTACTCAGATTTGTCCCCCCTACTAAATCTGGATCAAGAGACCAGAGATTCTCTTCTATGGTGGCTTTCTCGGCCACATCTGTCCAAGGGGATGACCTTTCGCAGGCCAGATTTGACGATTGTAACAACAGACGCCAGCCTTCTAGGCTGGAGCGCAGTCTGGAACTCCCTGAAGGCTCAGGGATTATGGACTCAGGAGGAGAAACTCCTCCCAATAAATATTCTGGAATTAAGAGCAATATTCAATGCTCTCCTAGCTTGGCCTCAGTTAGCAACTCTGAGGTTCATCAGATTTCAGTCGGACAACATCACGACTGTGGCTTACATCAACCATCAAGGGGGAACCAGAAGTTCCCTAGCGATGTTGGAAGTCTCAAAGATAATTCGCTGGGCAGAGTCTCACTCTTGCCACCTGTCAGCGATTTACATCCCAGGCGTGGAGAACTGGGAGGCGGATTTTCTAAGTCGCCAGACTTTTCATCCGGGGGAGTGGGAACTTCATCCGGAGGTCTTTGCTCAACTGATTCATCGTTGGGGCAAACCAGATCTGGATCTCATGGCGTCTCGCCAGAACGCCAAGCTTCCTTGTTACGGATCCAGGTCCAGGGACCCGGGAGCGGTGCTGATAGATGCTCTGACAGCCCCTTGGATCTTCAACATGGCTTATGTGTTTCCACCATTCCCGATGCTTCCTCGTTTGATTGCCAAGATCAAACAGGAGAGAGCTTCGGTGATTCTGATAGCGCCTACGTGGCCACGCAGGACCTGGTATGCAGACCTAGTGGACATGTCGTCCTGTCCACCGTGGTCTCTGCCTCTGAGACAGGACCTTCTAATTCAGGGTCCTTTCAACCATCCAAATCTAATTTCTCTGAGGCTGACTGCATGGAGATTGAACGCTTGATTCTATCAAAGCGTGGCTTCTCGGAGTCGGTTATTGATACCTTAATACAGGCTAGGAAGCCTGTTACCAGAAAAATTTACCATAAGATATGGCGTAAATATTTATATTGGTGCGAATCCAAGAGTTACTCATGGAGTAAGGTTAAGATTCCTAGGATATTGTCCTTTCTACAAGAGGGTTTAGAAAAGGGCTTATCTGCTAGTTCGTTAAAGGGACAGATTTCTGCTCTGTCTATTCTTCTACACAAACGTCTGGCTGAAGTTCCAGACGTTCAGGCTTTTTGTCAGGCTTTAGCTAGGATTAAGCCTGTGTTTAAGACTGTTGCTCCGCCGTGGAGTTTAAACTTAGTTCTTAACGTTCTTCAAGGCGTTCCATTTGAACCCCTTCATTCCATTGATATCAAGCTGTTATCCTGGAAGGTTCTTTTTTTGATGGCTATTTCCTCGGCTCGAAGAGTCTCTGAGTTATCTGCCTTACATTGTGATTCTCCTTATCTGATTTTTCATTCAGACAAGGTAGTTCTGCGTACTAAACCTGGGTTCTTACCTAAGGTAGTTACTAACAGGAATATCAATCAAGAGATTGTTGTTCCATCACTGTGTCCTAACCCTTCTTCAAAGAAGGAACGACTTTCTCCAACATAGGTGTGTCCGGTCCACGGCGTCATCCTTACTTGTGGGATATTCTCTTCCCCAACAGGAAATGGCAAAGAGCCCAGCAAAGCTGGTCACATGATCCCTCCTAGGCTCCGCCTACCCCAGTCATTCTCTTTGCCGTTGTACAGGCAACATCTCCACGGAGATGGCTTAGAGTTTTTTAGTGTTTAACTGTAGTTTTTCATTATTCAATCAAGAGTTTGTTATTTTCAAATAGTGCTGGTACGTACTATTTACTCAGAAACAGAAAAGAGATGAAGAATTCTGTTTGTATGAGGAAAATGATTTTAGCAACCGTAACTAAAATCCATGGCTGTTCCACACAGGACTGTTGAGAGCAATTAACTTCAGTTGGGGGAACAGTTTGCAGTCCCTTGCTGCTTGAGGTATGACACATTCTAACAAGACGATGTAATGCTGGAAGCTGTCATTTTCCCTATGGGATCCGGTAAGCCATGTTTATTACAATTGTAAATAAGGGCTTCACAAGGGCTTATTTAGACTGTAGACATTTTTTGGGCTAAATCGATTGATATTAACACTTATTTAGCCTTGAGGAATCATTTATTCTGGGTATTTTGATATAATAATATCGGCAGGCACTGTTTTAGACACCTTATTCTTTAGGGGCTTTCCCAAAGCATAGGCAGAGTCTCATTTTCGCGCCGGTGTTGCGCACTTGTTTTTGAGAGGCATGGCATGCAGTCGCATGTGAGAGGAGCTCTGATACTTATAAAAGACTTCTGAAGGCATCATTTGGTATCGTATTCCCCTTTGGGTTTGGTTGGGTCTCAGCAAAGCAGATACCAGGGACTGTAAAGGGGTTAAAGCTTAAAACGGCTCCGGTTCCGTTATTTTAAGGGTTAAAGCTTCCAAAATTGGTGTGCAATATTTTCAAGGCTTTAAGACACTGTGGTGAAAGTTTGGTGAATTTTGAACAATTCCTTCATGTTTTTTCACAATTGCAGTAATAAAGTGTGTTCAGTTTAAAATTTAAAGTGACAGTAACGATTTTATTTCAAAACGTTTTTTGTACTTTCTTATCAAGTTTATGCCTGTTTAACATGTCTGAACTACCAGATAGACTGTGTTCTGAATGTGGGGAAGCCAGAATTCCTATTCATTTAAATAAATGTGATTTATGTGATAATGACAATGATGCCCAAGATGATTCCTCAAGTGAGGGGAGTAAGCATGGTACTGCATCATTCCCTCCTTCGTCTACACGAGTCTTGCCCACTCAGGAGGCCCCTAGTACATCTAGCGCGCCAATACTCCTTACTATGCAACAATTAACGGCTGTAATGGATAATTCTGTCAAAAACATTTTAGCCAAAATGAACCCTTGTCAGCGTAAGCGTGGATGCTCTGTTTTAGTTACTGAAGAGCATGACGACGCTGATATTAATATCTCTGAAGGGCCCCTAACCCAATCTGAGGGGGCCAGGGAGGTTTTGTCTGAGGGAGAAATTACTGATTTAGGGAACATTTCTCAGCAGGCTGAATCTGATGTGATTACTTTTAAATTTAAATTGGAACATCTCCGCATTTTGCTTAAGGAGGTATTATCCACTCTGGATGATTGTGAAAATTTGGTCATCCCAGAGAAACTATGTAAAATGGACAAGTTCCTAGAGGTGCCGGGGCTCCCAGAAGCTTTTCCTATACCCAAGCGGGTGGCGGACATTGTTAATAAAGAATGGGAAAGGCCCGGTATTCCTTTCGTCCCTCCCCCCATATTTAAAAAATTGTTTCCTATGGTCGACCCCAGAAAGGACTTATGGCAGTCAGTCCCCAAGGTCGAGGGAGCGGTTTCTACTTTAAACAAACGCACCACTATTCCCATAGAGGATAGTTGTGCTTTCAAAGATCCTATGGACAAAAAATTAGAAGGTTTGCTTAAAAAGATGTTTGTTCAGCAGGGTTACCTTCTACAACCCATTTCATGCATTGTCCCTGTCACTACAGCCGCATATTTCTGGTTTGATGAACTGATTAAGGTGCTCGATAGTGACTCTCCTCCTTATGAGGAGATTATGGACAGAGTCAATGCTCTCAAATTGGCTAATTCTTTCACTCTAGACGCCTCTTTGCAATTGGCTAAGTTAGCGGCTAAGAATTCTGGGTTTGCTATTGTGGCGCGCAGAGCGCTTTGGTTGAAATCTTGGTCGGCTGATGCGTCTTCCAAGAACAAGCTACTAAACATTCCTTTCAAGGGGAAAACGCTGTTTGGTCCTGACTTGAAAGAGATTATCTCTGATATCACTGGGGGTAAGGGCCATGCCCTTCCTCAGGATCGGCCTTTCAAGGCAAAAAATAGACCTAATTTTCGTCCCTTTCGTAAAAACGGACCAGCCCAAGGTGCTACGTCCTCTAAGCAAGAGGGTAATACTTCTCAGGCCAAGCCAGCTTGGAGACCAATGCAAGGCTGGAACAAGGGAAAGCAGGCAAAGAAACCTGCCACTGCTACCAAGACAGCATGAAATATCGGCCCCCGATCCGGGACCGGATCTGGTGGGGGGCAGACTCTCTCTCTTCGCTCAGGCTTGGGCAAGAGATGTTCTGGATCCTTGGGCGCTAGAAATAGTCTCCCAGGGTTATCTTCTGGAATTCAAGGGACTTCCCCCAAGGGGAAGGTTCCACAGGTCTCAGTTGTCTTCAGACCACATAAAAAGACAGGCGTTCTTACATTGTGTAGAAGACCTGTTAAAAATGGGAGTGATTCATCCTGTTCCATTGAGAGAACAAGGGATGGGGTTCTACTCCAATCTGTTCATAGTTCCCAAAAAAGAGGGAACGTTCAGACCAATCCTAGATCTCAAGATCTTAAACAAATTTCTCAAGGTCCCATCGTTCAAGATGGAAACCATTCGAACTATCCTTCCTTCCATCCAGGAAGGTCAATTCATGACCACGGTGGATTTAAAGGATGCGTATCTACATATTCCTATCCACAAGGAACATCATCGGTTCCTAAGGTTTGCATTCCTGGACAAACATTACCAGTTCGTGGCGCTTCCTTTCGGATTAGCCACTGCTCCAAGGATTTTCACAAAGGTACTAGGGTCCCTTCTAGCTGTGCTAAGACCAAGGGGCATTGCAGTAGTACCTTACCTGGACGACATTCTGATTCAAGCGTCGTCCCTCCCTCGAGCAAAGGCTCACACGGACATCGTCCTGGCCTTTCTCAGATCGCACGGCTGGAAAGTGAACGTGGAAAAGAGTTCTCTATCCCCGTCAACAAGGGTTCCCTTCTTGGGAACAATTATAGACTCCTCAGAAATGAGGATTTTTCTAACAGAGGCCAGAAAGACAAAACTTCTGGACTCTTGTCGAATACTTCATTCCGTTCCTCTTCCTTCCGTAGCTCAGTGCATGGAAGTGATCGGGTTGATGGTAGCGGCAATGGACATAGTTCCTTTTGCGCGCATTCATCTAAGACCATTACAACTGTGCATGCTCAGTCAGTGGAATGGGGACTATACAGACTTGTCTCCAAAGATACAAGTAAATCAGAGGACCAGAGACTCACTCCGTTGGTGGCTGTCCCTGGACAACCTGTCACGAGGGATGACATTCCGCAGACCAGAGTGGGTCATTGTCACGACCGACGCCAGTCTGATGGGCTGGGGCGCGGTCTGGGGATCCCTGAAAGCTCAGGGTCTTTGGTCTCGGGAAGAATCTCTTCTACCGATAAATATTCTGGAACTGAGAGCGATATTCAATGCTCTCAAGGCTTGGCCTCAGCTAGCGAGGACCAAGTTCATACGGTTTCAATCAGACAACATGACGACTGTTGCGTACATCAACCATCAGGGGGGAACAAGGAGTTCCCTAGCGATGGAAGAAGTGACCAAGATTATTCTATGGGCGGAGTCTCACTCCTGCCACCTGTCTGCTATCCACATCCCGGGAGTGGAAAATTGGGAAGCGGATTTTCTGAGTCGTCAGACATTGCATCCGGGGGAGTGGGAACTCCATCCGGAAATCTTTGCCCAAGTCACTCAACTATGGGGCATTCCAGACATGGATCTGATGGCCTCTCGTCAGAACTTCAAAGTTCCTTGCTACGGGTCCAGATCCAGGGATCCCAAGGCGGCTCTAGTGGATGCACTAGTAGCAACTTGGACCTTCAAACTAGCTTATGTGTTCCCGCCGTTTCCTCTCATCCCCAGGCTGGTAGCCAGGATCAATCAGGAGAGGGCGTCGGTGATCTTGATAGCTCCTGCGTGGCCACGCAGGACTTGGTATGCAGATCTGGTGAATATGTCATCGGCTCCACCTTGGAAGCTACCTTTGAGACGAGACCTTCTTGTTCAGGGTCCGTTCGAACATCCGAATCTGGTTTCACTCCAGCTGACTGCTTGGAGATTGAACGCTTGATTTTATCGAAGCGAGGTTTCTCAGATTCTGTTATCGATACTCTTGTTCAGGCCAGAAAGCCTGTAACTAGAAAGATTTACCACAAAATTTGGAAAAAATATATCTGTTGGTGTGAATCTAAAGGATTCCCTTGGGACAAGGTTAAGATTCCTAGGATTCTATCCTTCCTTCAAGAAGGATTGGAAAAAGGATTATCGGCAAGTTCCCTGAAGGGACAGATTTCTGCCTTGTCGGTGTTACTTCACAAAAAACTGGCAGCTGTGCCAGATGTTCAAGCCTTTGTTCAGGCTCTGGTTAGAATCAAGCCTGTTTACAAACCTTTGACTCCTCCTTGGAGTCTCAATTTAGTTCTTTCAGTTCTTCAAGGGGTTCCGTTTGAACCCTTACATTCCGTTGATATTAAGTTATTATCTTGGAAAGTTTTGTTTTTAGTTGCAATTTCTTCTGCTAGAAGAGTTTCAGAATTATCTGCTCTGCAGTGTTCTCCTCCTTATCTGGTGTTCCATGCAGATAAGGTGGTTTTACGTACTAAACCTGGTTTTCTTCCAAAAGTTGTTTCTAACAAAAACATTAACCAGGAGATTATCGTACCTTCTCTGTGTCCGAAACCAGTTTCAAAGAAGGAACGCTTGTTGCACAATTTGGATGTTGTTCGCGCTCTAAAATTCTATTTAGATGCTACAAAGGATTTTAGACAAACATCTTCCCTGTTTGTTGTTTATTCAGGTAAAAGGAGAGGTCAAAAAGCAACTTCTACCTCTCTCTCTTTTTGGATTAAAAGCATCATCAGATTGGCTTACGAGACTGCCGGACGGCAGCCTCCCGAAAGAATCACGGCTCATTCCACTAGGGCTGTGGCTTCCACATGGGCCTTCAAGAACGAGGCTTCTGTTGATCAGATATGTAGGGCAGCGACTTGGTCTTCACTGCACACTTTTACCAAATTTTACAAGTTTGATACTTTTGCTTCTTCTGAGGCTATTTTTGGGAGAAAGGTTTTGCAAGCCGTGGTGCCTTCCATTTAGGTGACCTGATTGCTCCCTCCCTTCATCCGTGTCCTAAAGCTTTGGTATTGGTTCCCACAAGTAAGGATGACGCCGTGGACCGGACACACCTATGTTGGAGAAAACAGAATTTATGTTTACCTGATAAATTTCTTTCTCCAACGGTGTGTCCGGTCCACGGCCCGCCCTGGTTTTTTTAATCAGGTCTGATAATTTATTTTCTTTAACTACAGTCACCACGGTACCATATGGTTTCTCCTATGCTAATATTCCTCCTTAACGTCGGTCGAATGACTGGGGTAGGCGGAGCCTAGGAGGGATCATGTGACCAGCTTTGCTGGGCTCTTTGCCATTTCCTGTTGGGGAAGAGAATATCCCACAAGTAAGGATGACGCCGTGGACCGGACACACCGTTGGAGAAAGAAATTTATCAGGTAAACATAAATTCTGTTTTTGCATAATCTTGACGTAGTCCGTGCCCTGAAGTTCTATTTGCAGGCAACTAAAGATTTTCGTCAAACTTCTTCCCTGTTTGTCGTTTACTCTGGACAGAGAAGAGGTCAAAGGGCTTCGGCTACCTCTCTCTCTTTTTGGCTTCGTAGCATAATACGTTTAGCCTATGAGACTGCTGGACAGCAGCCTCCTGAAAGGATTACAGCTCATTCTACTAGAGCTGTGGCTTCCACCTGGGCCTTTAAAAATGAGGCCTCTGTTGAACAGATTTGCAAGGCTGCAACTTGGTCTTCACTTCACACTTTTTTAAAATTTTACAAATTTGACACTTTTGCTTCTTCGGAGGCTATTTTTGGGAGAAAGGTACTTCAGGCAGTGGTTCCTTCTGTTTAATGTTCCTGCCTTGTCCCTCCCTTCATCCGTGTACTTTAGCTTTGGTATTGGTATTCTATAAGTAATGGATGACCCGTGGACTGACTACACTTAACAAGAGAAAACATAATTTATGCTTACCTGATAAATTTATTTCTCTTGTAGTGTAGTCAGTCCACGGCCCGCCCTGTCTTTAAGGCAGATCTAAATTTTAATTAAACTCCAGTCACCACTGCACCCTATGGTTTCTCCTTTCTCGTCTGCTTTGGTCGAATGACTGAATATGACATGTGAGGGGAGGAGCTATATAGCAGCTCTGCTTTGGGTGATCCTCTTGCAGCTTCCTGTTAGGATGAGATATATTCCATAAGTAATGGATGACCCGTGGACTGACTACACTACAAGAGAAATAAATTTATCAGGTAAGCATAAATTATGTTTTCATGATTAAGACAGGGCATGTAATTTTAAACAACTTTCCAATTTACTTTTATCATCAAATTTCTTTGTTCTCTTGGTATTCTTTGTTGAAAGCTAAACCTAGGTAGACTCATATGCTAATTTCTAAGCCCTTGAAGGCCGCCGCCTTATCGCAGTGCATTTAATTTCTTTTGCAAGGTGTATCCAGTCCACGGATTCATCCTTACTTGTGGGATATTCTCATTCCCTACAGGAAGTGGCAAAGAGAGCACACAGCAAAGCTGTCCATATAGCTCCGCCCCCCAGTCATTCTCTTTGCCGCTCTAACAAGTAGCATCTCCACGGGAGGGTAAAGTGAATGTGGTGTTAGATTTGTAGTTTTTATATCTTCAATCAAAAGTTTGTTATTTTTAAATAGTGCTGGTTTGTACTATTTACTCTCTAGCAGAAAGTGAAGAAGAATTCTGCTGAGAGGAAAATGATTTTAGCATGTTGTAACTAAAATCCACTGCTGTTCCCACGCAGGACTGAGGAGTACCAGAAAACTTCAGTTGGGGGGAACAGTTTGCAGGTTTAACTGCTACAAGGTATGTTCAGTCATCTTTTTCTAGTCAAGACTTAGTAATGCTAGAAGACTGACAAGAATTCCCATGTGGGGAAGGTAAGCCATATTCTGAGACTCGGTATAGAAGGAAGGCTTAATTAACAGGGCTAAAAGACTGGTGGACACTGTTAAAGGGCAATCGATTATTTTATAGTGAAAATATGACGATTGTACAAGTTTTTATTACTTTTGGAGTGGTTTATGGGGTTTTTATTCCACATGGCAGAATGTTAGACACTTATTGAGGGTTTGGAAGGCCCCACAACTCCGGAGTGGAGAGGGAGGGGGCCTAAATTTTGCGCCTCAGTTGCGCAGTTCATATTGCAGACAGCTTCATGCAGCTTCACGTGGAGGGTCCAAAGAATACTTGAGGGCTTCATAGAGGCTTATTTCTATCGAATTAATCCCCAGGGGCAAGGTGGGGCCACAGCAGATTGCTGTGGCACGGTGCTGTAGTTTGCTAACCGGTTGTCAGCTTTAGGTTGCTCCGGTTCGGGCATTAAGGCGTTAATTGACTTGAAATTTACTGTGCAATCATTCCAAAGCATTAAGATAGTGTGGTAAAAATTTCAGGAAGATTGGATCATCTTTTGAGATTTTGTAAAAAAGTGTGCGCTTTTTATTATTTAAAGGCACAGTACCGTTTTTTCTCAAATTGTATTTTTCAGTATTTGAGTGCTGTCTAAGTCTGTTTAACATGTCTGAGCCTACAGATAGACGTTGCTCTATGTGTTTAGTAGCCATGGTGGAACCCCCTTTATATTTGTGTTTTAAGTGTGCTAATGTGTCTAAGCATTTTAAAGATCACAATGTTTCACTTATAAATGTATCCCAAGATGATTCTTTAACAGAAGGTAACGAGGAAGGCCACCTTCCTCTCCCCATGTGTCGACACCAGTTACGCCCGCGCAAGCGATGCCTAGTACCTCTAGCGCATTGGCCCCTATTACATTACAACAATTAGCAGCAGTCATCGATAATTCCCTTGCAGCATTTTTATCCAAACTGCCAGTTTTTCCTAAAAAGTGTGATAGCTCGGTCTTAAGAACAGAGTATGAGCAATCAGAAGCTTTGGAGGATTTATCTGTTGTACCCTCACAACACTCTGAAGGGACGGTGAGGGATGTGCTGTCAGAGGGAGAAATTTCTGATACAGGAAAGGTTTCTCAGCGGGTAGAATCAGATTCCTTAGCGTTTAAATTTAAGCTGGAACACCTCCGCGTGCTGTTTAAGGAGGTATTAGCTACGCTGGATGATTGCGACCCCATGGTGGTCCCAGAGAAATTGTGTAAAATGGACAAATATCTAGAAGTCCCTGTATACACTGATGCGTTCCGATCCCAAAGAGGGTAGCGGATATTGTGGATAGGGAGTGGGAGAGACCAGGTGTACCCTTTGTTCCCCCCCCTATCTTTAAGAAAATGTTCCCCATAACTGATCCCAGGCGGGACGCATGGCAGTCGGTCCCTAAGGTAGAGGGGGCAGTTTCAACACTAGCCAAGCGCACAACCATACCAATTGAAGACAGTTGTGCTTTCAAAGATCCTATGGATAAAAAATTAGAAGGTTTACTAAAGAAAATATTTTTTCAACAGGGTTTCCTTCTCCAACCTATTGCCTGCATTATTCCTGTAACTACTGCAGCGGCTTTCTGGTTTGAGGCGCTAGAGGAGTCGCTCCAGACGGAGACCTCATATGATGAAATTATGGATAGAATTAAGGCTCTGAAGCTGGCTAATTCTTTTATCACAGATGCCGCTTTCCAATTAGCTAAGTTAGCGGCGAAAAATTCTGGTTTTGCCATCATGGCGCGCAGAGCGCTTTGGCTTAAATCATGGTCGGCCGATGTGTCGTCTAAGACTAAGTTACTGAATATTCCTTTCAAGGGAAAGACCCTTTTCGGGCCCGAGTTGAAAGAGATTATTTCGGATATCACTGGGGGAAAGGGCCATGCCCTCCCGCAAGATAGGCCTTTTAAGGCTAAAAACAAGGCTAATTTTCGTTCCTTTCGCAACTTCAGGAGCGGTCCTTTTTCAACCTCTGCGAAGCAAGAGGGTAACCCTCCACAGCCCAAGGCAACCTGGAAGCCTTTGAAGGGCTGGAACAAGGGTAAACAGGCCAAGAAGCCTGCAGCTGCTACTAAGACAGCATGAAGGGTTAGCCCCTGATCCGGGACCGGATCTGGTAGGGGGCAGACTCTCTCTCTTTGCTCAGGCTTGGGCAAGAGATGTTCCCGATCCCTGGGCATTAGAGATAGTTGCTCAGGGATATCTTCTAGAATTCAAGGACTCTCCTCCAAGGGGAAGGTTCCACATTTCTCGTCTGTCTACAGACACGACAAAGAAAGAGGCGTTCTTACACTGTGTAGAAGATCTACTCAAGATGGGAGTGATATATCCAGTCCCAATTACAGAACAAGGACTGGGTTTTTACTCAAACCTGTTTGTGGTTCCCAAAAAGGAAGGAACTTTCAGACCAATCCTGGATCTAAAAATTCTAAACAAATTCCTCAGAGTTCCATTCTTCAAGATGGAGACCATTCGGACAATCTTACCGATGATCCAGGAAGGTCAATATATGACTACCGTGGATCTAAAGGATGTGTACCTTCATATTCCTATCCACAAAGATCACCATCAGTTCCTAAGGTTCGCTTTTCTGGACAAGCATTACCAGTTCGTGGCCCTTCCCTTCGGGTTGGCCACCGCTCCAAGAATTTTCACAAAGGTGCTAGGGTCCCTTCTGGCGGTCCTAAGACCGCGGGGCATTGCAGTAGCACCCTATCTGGACGACATCTTAATACAGGCGTCGTCTTTTCTCAGAACCAAGGTTCATACGGATATTGTTCTGGCCTTTCTAAGGTCTCACAGGTGGAAGGTGAACACACGGATAATACACAGCCTATTTTAGTGAACAGTATGAATCCCAACAGAAATATGCAAGTGATATATTCAGAAACAGAGGGCCTAACTACTCATCTTTTTGAAGATTACATCCACACAGACATAAAGGTTAAGTCCCAATTTATACCATCACTATCAACTAATCATTATATTGAACTATTTCAAAGATCAGTCATTGAAGATCTAGAGAGATTATCCAAAAATCAAAAGAAACCATATTATTTTCATAAAAGTGAACAAATAGCTTTATATACTTTGGCCAATAACAGAAATTTGATAATCAGGGATGCCGACAAGGGCGGTGGTATTGTCTTACAAGACATTGGTGACTATTTAAAAGAGGCAAATAAAATTTTAACAGATACAAACTATTACATCATGTTCAATCCCACTAATACCTTTATAAAGGGATATAATGATCTGATACAGAAAGGAATTGCAACAGGCATTTTGAACAAAGAAGAAAAAGAATTTCTAAAAGTAACCAATCCTAGTGTAGCACACTATTATCACCTGCCCAAAATACATAAAAACCAAGCTAATCCACCTGGGCGCCCTATTATAGCAGGTATAGGCAATCTTACCTATAACCTATCTTTTTATATAGACCAATTTCTACAGAAATACGTGGTCAATTTACCCTCTTATATCAAAGACCGTACTCACCTTTTATACCAACTCAGAAATGTTTGCAATAACAATAACCTAATATGGATCACTTGTGATGTTGGTTCCCTCTATTCCAATATTTGTCACAACATGGGAATCAATGCGATTTCAGTTTTCCTAGAGAAAGATCTATACATGCCAGATCTTCAAAAGGAATTCATTTTGGAAGAGCTAGAGTATATACTCAAACATAATTATTTTATCTTTCAGGACAAATTTTTTCTGCAAGTCAAGGGTACGGCCATGGGTACCAGGTTCGCCCCAAGTTTTGCCAATCTTTTTATGGGAATTTTTGAAGATCAATACATATACTCTGCAAACTTTTGGGCGAACCTGGTATTCTATGGCCGTTACATTGACGATCTCATTTTTATTTTAAAAGGGGATATTGCTCTAGCCAATTCAATAGTATAACATTTAAATAACAACCATATGGCTCTTACTTTCACAGCTAATATCCAAAATTCCTCAATAGAATACTTGGATCTATTGTTGAGCTGGGGTAGTACAGGGAATGTTGTCTCCAAAACCTTTTTTAAAAAGGTGGATAGCAACAGTTACCTTGATTATTCCAGTAACCACCACATTGGGTGGAAAAGAAATATCCCTTTTAGTCAATTCCAAAGAATTCGTCGGAATTGTTCAGAGTTAGATACCTTTGACTCACAAAGCATGATTTTGTATCAACGTTTTTTGGACAAACGTTACCCAGCTGATTTACTTGATCGATGTTTAAAAAAAGCACGAGACTTGGATAGAGATCTCTTTTTTGAAAAATTTGAAAATAACACAACCAATCCAAACAAAACAATTAATAGGGATGCTAATAGTGAACCTCTCTTTATAACACAATACAACAGCAATCATAAAAAAATTTGCAATATACTCAACAAACATTGGAACATTATTCAAAAGGATCCTTTTTAAAAAAATATAGTTAAGGAGAGACCTAAAATTGTTTACAGACGGGCACCAACCCTTAGGAACAAACTAGCACCTAGCAAAAGGGTAAAACACAGCCAATCATCTATAAGTAATTTGAAAAAAAACAGAGTTTTTTGAGATTATATGGTTCATATAAATGTGGCAAAAGAGGATGTAATATGTGTAAATTTATATGGTCTCAAAAAACATTTAAATCTAACACTACTGGTTTGTCTTATCAGATATCACATTGCCTCAATTGTGAATCTAAGTATATTATATATCTTTTAAATTGTGTTTGTGGGGTCCAATACATTGGGCGTACCATTAGGAACGTACGCACCCGTTGGGGTGAACACTATCGGAATTGTAAAAACTGTAAAAAAGTAAGATTAATCACAGTGTTCCAAATCACTGTGAAACAATACATGATGGTAGAGCAGATATTTTTAAAATAATTCCGATAGACCATGTACCTCCATCCACTGATTATGATCGTCTAATTAAACTTAGACAATTAGAAACTTACTGGATACATAAACTTAAAACTTTTTATCCACTGGGTTTGAATGCCAATGTTGATTTGGCTGCTTTTATATAAGTCCGTCCTTTGCAGAGATCACATTACATTCTACATTCAGTTTACAACAACAGATTTCCAACGATATTTCTCCAACATTGGTGTGTCCGGTCCACGGCGTCATCCTTACTTGTGGGATATCTCTTCCCCAACAGGAAATGGCAAAGAGTCCCAGCAAAGCTGGCCATATAGTCCCTCCTAGGCTCCGCCCACCCCAGTCATTCTCTTTGCCGTTGCACAGGCAACATCTCCACGGAGATGGTTAAGAGTTTTTTGGTGTTTAAATGTAGTTTTTATTCTTCTATCAAGTGTTTGTTATTTTAAAATAGTGCTGGTATGTACTATTTACTCTGAAACAGAAAAGGATGAAGATTTCTGTTTGTGAGAGGAAGATGATTTTAGCAGACAGTAACTAAAATCGATTGCTGTTTCCACATAGGACTGTTGAGATGAAGTAACTTCAGTTGGGGGAAACAGTTAGCAGACTTTTCTGCTTAAGGTATGACTAGCCATATTTCTAACAAGACCATGTAATGCTGGAAGGCTGTCATTTCCCCTCATGGGGACCGGTAAGCCATTTTCTTAGTCAAACAAACAGAATAAGGGGCTTAATATGGGCTAAAAAATTGGTAGACATTTTTATGGGCTAAATCGATTGCTTTATTTGGGCATTTTATTCATATTTATGCTGACAATTCGCATTTATAAACTTGGGGAACGTTTATTAAACGGCAGGCACTATGTTAGACACCTTTTCCAGTCAGGGGGCCTTCCTAGTTGTAGATTGAGCCTCATTTCGTGCCATTACTGCGCAGTTGTTTTTTGAGAGCAGGGCATGCAGATGCATGTGTGAGGATCTGAAATTTGCTGGAAAAGCTTCTAGAAGGCGTCAATTGGTATCGTATTCCCCTCTGGGCTTGGTTGGGTCTCAGCAAAGGCTATAGCTGGGACTGTATAGGGGTTAAATTTGTAAACGGCTCCGGTTCCGTTATTTTAAGGGTTAAAGCTCTGAAATTTGGTGTGCAATACTCTTAATGCTTTAAGACACTGTGGTGAAATTTTGGTAATTTTTGAACAATTCCTTCATACTTTTTCACATATTCAGTAATAAAGTGTTTTCTGTTTAAAATTTAAAGAGACAGTAACGGTTTTGTTTTAAACCGTTTTTTGTGCTTTGTTGACAAGTTTAAGCCTGTTTAACATGTCTGTGCCTTCGGATAAACTATGTTCTATATGTATGAAAGCCAATGTGTCTCCCCATTTAAATTTATGTGATAATTGTGCCATAGCGTCCAAACAAAGTAAGGACAGTACTGCCACAGATAATGGATTCCTCAGATGAGGGGAGTAAACATGATACTACATCATCTCCTACTGTGTCTACACCAGTTTTGCCCACACAGGAGGCCCCTAGTACATCTAGTGCGCCAATGCTTATTACCATGCAACAATTAACGGCTGTAATGGATAACTAAATAGCAAATATTTTATCCAAAATGCCTACTTATCAGAGAAAGCGCGATTGCTCTGTTTTAAACACTGAAGAGCAGGAGGGCGCTGATGATAATTGTTCTGTCATACCCTCACACCAATCTGAAGGGGCCATGAGGGAGGTTTTGTCAGATGGGGAAATTTCAGATTCAGGAAAAATTTCTCAACAAGCTGAACCTGATGTTGTGACATTTAAATTTAAATTAGAACATCTCCGCGCACTGCTTAAAGTGAAGGTCAATTTCTGCCATTCGCAATACACTGTTTTAAACCTTATCTTCAAATTATTAAAGTCGCTGAGTTTATATTTATAAATAACTAATCCATTTGAAATAAAACATATATATAAAATACCCCGTTATCGTGATTAGCTCCGCCCCTACCACACTTCCTTACTTCTATGCTGTGACGGCGCATTGCTTCCGACAAACGGACTACGCTCGTGCACAAGTGTCTCTTTGAAATGCGCATGCGTCTCTTCAACTCAATAGCGCATGCGTTTCATTACCGACAATACTTTGTATTCAACAATTCTGAGAGGGGAAAAAAGCATGCACGTTTCATGAACGAGCATGACCAGGATGACGCGCTGTTTGTTTTAACGCATGCGCATAACATTGAAATGACGAAACAGAAAAGGGGCTGGACGCCACGGGGGTAAACAATAGATTGGATCCAAAAACTGTCAATCAAGAACGGCAGTATGGCGGGCGGATTATACAAGTGAAACGGAGCCGGCAGAAAAGGTTAAAAATAAAACTTTTACTATTATTTGTAAATAATTTGATGAATGAACATCATACTTAATTTAGTGAAGCTATTGAAAAATGATAACCACAACCCCAGACTTGACCTTCACTTTAAGGAGGTGTTATCTACTCTGGATGATTGTGACAACTTGGTCATTCCAGAGAAATTATGCAAGATGGACAAGTTCCTAGAGGTTCCGGTGCACCCCGACGCTTTTCCTATACCCAAGCGGGTGGCGGACATAGTAAATAAGGAGTGGGAAAAGCCCGGCATACCTTTTGTTCCCCCCCTATATTTAAGAAATTATTTCCTATGGTCGACCCCAGAAAGGACTTATGGCAGACAGTCCCTAAGGTCGAGGGGGCAGTTTCTACTCTAAACAAACGTACTACTATTCCTATCGAAGATAGTTGTGCTTTCAAAGATCCTATGGATAAAAAATTGGAGGGTTTGCTTAAAAAGATTTTTGTACAGCAAGGTTACCTTCTACAACCCATTTCGTGCATTGTTCCTGTCACTACAGCAGCGTGGTTCTGGTTCGAGGAACTAGAAAACTCGCTTAGTAGAGAGACTCCATATGAGGAGGTTATGGACAGAGTTCACGCACTTAAGTTGGCTAACTCTTTTATTTTAGATGCCGCTTTGCAATTAGCTAGATTAGCGGCGAAAAATTCAGGGTTTGCTATCGTGGCGCGCAGAGCGCTTTGGCTAAAGTCTTGGTCAGCGGATGTGTCATCCAAGACAAAATTGCTTAACATCCCTTTCAAAGGTAAAACTCTATTTGGACCAGAATTGAAAGAGATTATTTCAGACATCACTGGGGGAAAGGGCCACGCCCTTCCACAAGATAGGCCTTTCAAGGCCAAAAATAAGTCTAATTTTCGTTCCTTTCGCAATTTCAGGAACGGACCGGCCTCTAATTCTGCATCCTCTAAGCAAGAGGGTAATGCCTCACAACCCAAACCAGCCTGGAAACCGATGCAAGGCTGGAACAAGGGTAAGCAGGCCAAGAAGCCTGCCGCTGCTAACAAAACAGCATGAAGGAGTAGCCCCCGATCCGGGACCGGATCTAGTGGGGGGCAGACTCTCTCTGTTTGCTCAGGCTTGGGCAAGAGATGTTCAAGATCCCTGGGCACTAGAAATAGTTTCTCAGGGTTATCTCCTGGAATTCAGGGAACTACCCCCAAGGGGAAGGTTCCACATGTCTCACTTATCCTCAAACCAAATAAAGAGACAGGCGTTCTTACATTGTGTAGAAGACCTGTTAAAGATGGGAGTGATACACCCAGTTCCAATAAAGGAAAAAGGAATGTTATTTTATTCCAATCTGTTCGTAGTTCCCAAAAAAGAGGGAACTTTCAGACCAATTTTGGATTTAAAGATCCTAAACAAATTTCTCAGGGTACCATCGTTCAAGATGGAAACCATTCGAACGATTCTACCCACTATCCAGGAAAGTCAATTTATGACTACCGTGGATCTAAAGGATGCGTATCTACATATTCCTATCCACAAAGAACATCATCAGTTCCTAAGGTTCGCTTTTCTGGACAAGCATTACCAGTTTGTGGCCCTCCCATTCGGGTTAGCCACTGCTCCAAGGATTTTCACAAAGGTATTAGGGTCCCTTCTAGCGGTTCTAAGACCGAGGGGCATTGCAGTAGTACCTTACTTGGACGACATTCTAATACAAGCGTCATCCCTGTCAAAAGCAAAGGCTCATAACGACATCGTTCTGGCCTTTCTCAGATCACACGGATGGAAGGTGAACATAGAAAAAAGTTCTCTGTCTCCGTTGACAAGAGTTCCCTTCTTGGGAACAATAATAGATTCCTTAGAAATGAGGATTTTTCTGACAGAGGTCAGAAAGTCAAAACTTCTAAGCACTTGTCAAGTTCTTCATTCTGTTCCTCGTCCTTCCATAGCGCAGTGCATGGAAGTAGTAGGGTTGATGGTTGCAGCAATGGACATAGTTCCTTTTGCACGAATTCATCTAAGACCATTACAACTGTGCATGCTCAAACAGTGGAATGGGGACTATACAGACTTATCTCCAATGATTCAAGTAGATCAGAAGACCAGAGATTCACTCCTTTGGTGGCTGACCCTGGACCATCTGTCCCAGGGAATGAGCTTCCGCAGACCAGAGTGGGTCATTGTCACGACCGACGCCAGTCTAGTGGGCTGGGGCGCGGTCTGGGAATCCCTGAAAGCTCAGGGTCTATGGTCTCGGGAAGAGTCTCTTCTCCCGATAAACATTCTGGAACTGAGAGCGATATTCAATGCTCTCAGGGCTTGGCCTCAACTAGCAAAGGCCAGATTCATAAGGTTCCAGTCAGACAACATGACGACCGTTGCGTATATCAATCATCAGGGGGGAACAAGGAGTTCCCTGGCAATGAAAGAAGTGACCAAAATAATTCAATGGGCGGAGGATCACTCCTGCAACCTGTCTGCGATCCACATCCCAGGTGTGGAAAACTGGGAGGCGGATTTTCTGAGTCGTCAGACATTCCATCCGGGGGAGTGGGAACTCCATCCGGAGATCTTTTTGCCCAAATAACTCAATTATGGGGCATTCCAGACATGGATCTGATGGCGTCTCGTCAGAACTTCAAGGTTCCTTGCTACGGGTCCAGATCCAGGGATCCCAAGGCGACTCTAGTAGATGCACTAGTAGCACCTTGGACCTTCAACCTAGCTTATGTATTTCCACCGTTTCCTCTCATTCCCAGGCTGGTAGCCAGGATCAATCAGGAGAGGGCCTCGGTGATCTTGATAGCTCCTGCGTGGCCACGCAGGACTTGGTATGCAGACCTGGTGAATATGTCATCGGTTCCACCATGGAAGCTACCTTTGAGACAGGACCTTCTTGTTCAGGGTCCATTCGAACATCCAAATCTGGTCTCCCTCCAGCTGACGGCTTGGAGATTGAACGCTTGATTCTATCGAAGCGTGGGTTTTCAGATTCTGTGATAGATACTCTGGTTCAGGCCAGAAAACCGGTAACTAGAAAGATTTACCATAAAATATGGAAAAGATATATCTGTTGGTGTGAATCCAAAGGATTCCCATGGAATAAGATAAAAATTCCTAAGATTCTCTCCTTTCTACAAGAAGGTTTGGAGAAAGGATTATCTGCAAGTTCTCTAAAGGGACAGATCTCTGCTTTATCTGTCTTACTACACAAAAGACTGGCAGCTGTGCCAGATGTTCAAGCATTTGTTCAGGCTCTGGTTAGGATCAAGCCTGTTTACAGACCTTTGACTCCTCCCTGGAGTCTAAATCTAGTTCTTTCAGTTCTTCAAGGGGTTCCGTTTGAACCTTTACATTCCATAGATATTAAGTTACTATCTTGGAAAGTTTTTTTTTTTGTTGCAATTTCTTCTGCTAGAAGAGTTTCAGAGTTATCTGCTCTGCAGTGTTATCCACCCTATCTGGTGTTCCATGCAGATAAGGTGGTTTTGCGTACTAAGCCTGGTTTTCTTCCTAAGGTTGTTTCTAACAAAAATATTAACCAGGAGATAGTTGTACCTTCTTTATGTCCGAATCCAGTTTCAAAGAAGGAACGTTTGTTACACAATTTGGACGTAGTCCGTGCTCTAAAATTCTATTTAGAGGCTACAAAAGATTTCAGACAAACATCTTCCTTGTTTGTTGTTTATTCTGATAAAAGGAGAGGTCAAAAAGCGACTTCTACCTCTCTTTCCTTTTTGGCTTAAAAGCATCATCCGATTGGCTTATGAGACTGCCGGACGGCAGCCTCCTGAAAGAATCACAGCTCACTCCACTAGGGCTGTGGCTTCCACATGGGCCTTCAAGAACGAGGCTTCTGTTGACCAGATATGTAAGGCAGCGACTTGGTCTTCACTGCACACTTTTGCCAAATTTTACAAATTTGATACTTTTGCTTCTTCGGAGGCTATTTTTGGGGGAGAGGTTTTGCAAGCTGTGGTGCCTTCCGTTTAGGTAACCTGATTTGCTCCCTCCCTTCATCCGTGTCCTAAAGCTTTGGTATTGGTTCCCACAAGTAAGGATGACGCCGTGGACCGGACACACCAATGTTGGAGAAAACAGAATTTATGCTTACCTGATAAATTACTTTCTCCAACGGTGTGTCCGGTCCACGGCCCGCCCTGGTTTTTTAATCAGGTCTGATGAATTATTTTCTCTAACTACAGTCACCACGGTACCATATGGTTTCTCCTATATATATTTCCTCCTGTCCGTCGGTCGAATGACTGGGGTGGGCGGAGCCTTGGAGGGACTATATGGCCAGCTTTGCTGGGACTCTTTGCCATTTCCTGTTGGGGAAGAGATATCCCACAAGTAAGGATGACGCCGTGGACCGGACACACCGTTGGAGAAAGTAATTTATCAGGTAAGCATAAATTCTGTTTTTTCATACATTCATTATTACGACATTTTCTCAGATACATACATCATATTTAGATCTCATATACATATCCAGTTTACATCAATAGATTCTCCACAACATTTTCTAATACATTTATCAATCAAGACATCACCATCAGAGATACACACAAACACTAAGAATCAATGAGTTGAATCACTCTTATTAGTGTACAGCATTTTTAATGTTATATCGATTAGTTTAGAGTCAACCACACTAAGATTCCTATATACTTTGCTATTTCCAGATAGCTCATCGGACTAAACATAGGGTCCTTACATATACATTTATCAATCAAGACATCACCATCAGAGATACACACAAACACTAAGAATCAATGAGTTGAATCACTCTTATTAGTGTACAGCATTTTTAATGTTATATTGATTAGTTTAGAGTCAACCACACTAAGATTCCTATATACTTTGCTATTTCCAGATAGCTCATCGGACTAAACATAGGGTCCTTACATATATAGCAAAAAAAGGGGGTTAAATAAACTAGCGCTTAAGAGTTAATATCCCTTGCCCTATTCTCCTACTATCTACTTCCCAGATAGAAAGGTGTATAAAGTGAAAAAGTTATGGAGATTAGGCGCTTAATCTGCAAAAGGGATAAAGGTGTGTATGGAGGTCGTTAGCTAAATATGTAGAAAAAACTGGACCTTGGACAGAATAAGTGAAAAATTCTTCTACAATTTATTTTCAAAATAAAAACATGATAATACCAAGATAAAATAAATCACAATCCCTAAGTGTTGCAACACTATATCGATCAATTCATAAAATTTCTAAAATTCAGATATACATTTGTTTCATACACAAATAAAAGGATTTATCTGCTCTTTTGTATCCTTTGTTCAAAGATTTTAGATAGAATATATTCTTTTATTTCAACACAATTAATAATATTTGTCTCTATTTGATATTTTATATCTATATTTCATCAGCTTTAAAATTTCAAATATGTAGCAAAAACTAACAATTAGTTAAAACAATTTAAATGCAAGATTATAAATGGTGTCCCCACAATGGCTGTTTACTTATATTGGTTATAATTTTGTGTATCTAAAAAGTTCATCAAAGCATTTGTAAGTAATTGGAGATAAATTACTGAGGGCTGTGTTCTTTATCCTTATATTTATGTTGTGATATATTAAGGTTTCACAGTTACCTCTTTGTATCCTCAGTGAGCTTAATTTGTAGAAAAGGAATGTTCCAAACAGTGTTTAGGGGTGATTTTCTTACCCTCTCTTGTGAGCTGTTACTACTCACGGCTTCCCAGCGGTTCCTATGTGTCCTCAGTTTGACTCTCAGACAAGGGGTTCCGGTAGGTAATTTTCTTTGTGTTACCTTGTCACTGGTCTTTGTAGAAGTGCTCTGATTACAGCACCAAACTGTAGACAATCCTTTTGTTTCTGTAACTTGCGCAAGTTAGCTTTTGTGTTTGTAGTTCCTCAATCTCCTGCACTTAAGTACTTCTGTACGCAGGAAAAAAACAGGCTTTTCTCCAACATAGGTGTGTCCGGTCCACGGCGTCATCCTTACTTGTGGGGTATTCTCTTCCCCAACAGGAAATGGCAAAGAGCCCAGCAAAGCTGGTCACATGATCCCTCCTAGGCTCCGCCTACCCCAGTCATTCTCTTTGCCGTTGTACAGGCAACATCTCCACGGAGATGGCTTAGAGTTTTTTAGTGTTTAACTGTAGTTTTTATTATTCAATCAAGAGTTTGTTATTTTGAAATAGTGCTGGTATGTACTATTTACTCAGAAACAGAAAAGAGATGAAGATTTCTGTTTGTATGAGGAAAATGATTTTAGCAACCGTAACTAAAATCCATGGCTGTTCCACACAGGACTGTTGAGAGCAATTAACTTCAGTTGGGGGAACAGTGTGCAGTCTCTTGCTGCTTGAGGTATGACACATTCTAACAAGACGATGTAATGCTGGAAGCTGTCATTTTCCCTATGGGATCCGGTAAGCCATGTTTATTACGATCATAAATAAGGGCTTCACAAGGGCTTATTAAGACTGTAGACTGTTTCTGGGCTAAATCGATTCATTATTAACATATATTTAGCCTTGAGGAATCATTTTATCTGGGTATTTTGATATAATAATATCGGCAGGCACTGTATTAGACACCTTATTCCTTAGGGGCTTTCCCAAAGCTTAAGCAGAGCCTCATTTTCGCGCCGGTGTGGCGCACTTGTTTTTGAGAGGCATGGCATGCAGTCGCATGTGAGAGGAGCTCTGATACTTAGAAAAGACTTTCTGAAGGCGTCATTTGGTATCGTATTCCCCTTTGGGCTTGGTTGGGTCTCAGCAAAGCAGATACCAGGGACTGTAAAGGGGTTAAAGTTTAAAACGGCTCCGGTTCCGTTATTTTAAGGGTTAAAGCTTCCAAATTTGGTGTGCAATACTTTTAAGGCTTTAAGACACTGTGGTGAAAATTTGGTGAATTTTGAACAATTCCTTCATGTTTTTTCGCAATTGCAGTAATAAAGTGTGTTCAGTTTAAAATTTAAAGTGACAGTAACGGTTTTATTTTAAAACGTTTTTGTACTTTGTTATCAAGTTTATGCCTGTTTAACATGTCTGAACTACCAGATAGACTGTGTTCTGAATGTGGGGAAGCCAGAATTCCTATTCATTTAAATAAATGTGATTTATGTGATAATGACAATGATGCCCAAGATGATTCCTCAAGTGAGGGGAGTAAGCATGGTACTGCATCATTCCCTCCTTCGTCTACACGAGTCTTGCCCACTCAGGAGGCCCCTAGTACATCTAGCGCGCCAATACTCCTTACTATGCAACAATTAACGGCTGTAATGGATAATTCTGTCAAAAACATTTTAGCCAAAATGAACCCTTGTCAGCGTAAGCGTGGCTGCTCTGTTTTAGATACTGAAGAGCATGACGACGCTGATATTAATATCTCTGAAGGGCCCCTAACCCAGTCTGATGGGGCCAGGGAGGTTTTGTCTGAGGGAGAAATTACTGATTCAGGGAACATTTCTCAACAGGCTGAACCTGATGTGATTGCATTTAAATTTAAGTTGGAACATCTCCGCATTCTGCTTAAGGAGGTATTATCCACTCTGGATGATTGTGAAAAGTTGGTCATCCCAGAGAAACTATGTAAAATGGACAAGTTCCTAGAGGTCCCGGGGCTCCCAGAAGCTTTTCCTATACCCAAGCGGGTGGCGGACATTGTTAATAAAGAATGGGAAAGGCCCGGTATTCCTTTCGTCCCTCCCCCCATATTTAAAAAATTGTTTCCTATGGTCGACCCCAGAAAGGACTTATGGCAGACAGTCCCCAAGGTCGAGGGAGCGGTTTCCACTTTAAACAAACGCACCACTATACCCATAGAGGATAGTTGTGCTTTCAAAGATCCTATGGATAAAAAATTAGAAGGTTTGCTTAAAAAGATGTTTGTTCAGCAGGGTTACCTTCTACAACCAATTTCATGCATTGTCCCTGTCGCTACAGCCGCATGTTTCTGGTTCGATGAGCTGATAAAGACGCTCGATAGTGATTCTCCTCCTTATGAGGAGATTATGGACAGAATCAATGCTCTCAAATTGGCTAATTCTTTCACCCTAGACGCCACTTTGCAATTGGCTAGGTTAGCGGCTAAGAATTCTGGGTTTGCTATTGTGGCGCGCAGAGCGCTTTGGTTGAAATCTTGGTCGGCTGATGCATCTTCCAAGAACAAGCTACTAAACATTCCTTTCAAGGGGAAAACGCTGTTTGGCCCTGACTTGAAAGAGATTATCTCTGATATCACTGGGGGTAAGGGCCACGCCCTTCCTCAGGATCGGCCTTTCAAGGCAAAAAATAGACCTAATTTTCGTCCCTTTCGTAAAAACGGACCAGCCCAAAGTGCTACGTCCTCTAAGCAAGAGGGTAATACTTCTCAAGCCAAGCCAGCTTGGAGACCAATGCAAGGCTGGAACAAGGGAAAGCAGGCCAAGAAACCTGCCACTGCTACCAAGACGGCATGAAATGTTGGCCCCCGATCCGGGACCGGATCTGGTGGGGGGCAGACTCTCTCTCTTCGCTCAGGCTTGGGCAAGAGATGTTCTGGATCCTTGGGCGCTAGAAATAGTCTCCCAAGGTTATCTTCTGGAATTCAAGGGACTTCCCCCAAGGGGGAGGTTCCACAGGTCTCAGTTGTCTTCAGACCACATAAAAAGACAGGCGTTCTTACATTGTGTAGAAGACCTGTTAAAAATGGGAGTGATTCATCCTGTTCCATTAAGAGAACAAGGGATGGGGTTCTACTCCAATCTGTTCATAGTTCCCAAAAAAGAGGGAACGTTCAGACCAATCTTAGATCTCAAGATCTTAAACAAGTTTCTCAAGGTTCCATCGTTCAAGATGGAAACCATTCGAACTATTCTTCCTTCCATCCAGGAAGGTCAATTCATGACCACGGTGGATTTAAAGGATGCGTATCTACATATTCCTATCCACAAGGAACATCATCGGTTCCTAAGGTTCGCATTCCTGGACAAACATTACCAGTTCGTGGCGCTTCCTTTCGGATTAGCCACTGCTCCAAGGATTTTCACAAAGGTACTAGGGTCCCTTCTAGCTGTGCTACGACCAAGGGGCGTTGCGGTAGTACCTTACTTGGACGACATTCTGATTCAAGCGTCGTCCCTTCCTCAAGCAAAGGCTCACACGGACATCGTCCTGGCCTTTCTCAGATCTCACGGATGGAAAGTGAACGTGGAAAAGAGTTCTCTATCCCCGTCAACAAGGGTTCCCTTCTTGGGAACAATTATAGACTCCTTAGAAATGAGGATTTTTCTGACAGAGGTCAGAAAAACAAAACTTCTAGACTCTTGTCGGATACTTCATTCCGTTCCTCTTCCTTCCATAGCTCAGTGCATGGAAGTGATCGGGTTGATGGTAGCGGCAATGGACATAGTTCCTTTTGCGCGCATTCATCTAAGACCATTACAACTGTGCATGCTCAGTCAGTGGAATGGGGACTATACAGACTTGTCTCCGAAGATACAAGTAAATCAGAGGACCAGAGACTCACTCCGTTGGTGGCTGTCCCTGGACAACCTGTCACAAGGGATGACATTCCGCAGACCAGAGTGGGTCATTGTCACGACCGACGCCAGTCTGATGGGCTGGGGCGCGGTCTGGGGATCCCTGAAAGCTCAGGGTCTTTGGTCTCGGGAAGAATCTCTTCTACCGATAAATATTCTGGAACTGAGAGCGATATTCAATGCTCTCAAGGCTTGGCCTCAGCTAGCGAGGACCAAGTTCATACGGTTTCAATCAGACAACATGACAACTGTTGCGTACATCAACCATCAGGGGGGAACAAGGAGTTCCCTAGCGATGGAAGAAGTGACCAAAATCATTCTATGGGCGGAGTCTCACTCCTGCCACCTGTCTGCTATCCACATCCCAGGAGTGGAAAATTGGGAAGCGGATTTTCTGAGTCGTCAGACATTGCATCCGGGGGAGTGGGAACTCCATCCGGAAATCTTTGCCCAAGTCACTCACCTGTGGGGCATTCCAGACATGGATCTGATGGCCTCTCGTCAGAACTTCAAAGTTCCTTGCTACGGGGCCAGATCCAGGGATCCCAAGGCGGCTCTAGTGGATGCACTAGTAGCACCTTGGACCTTCAAACTAGCTTATGTGTTCCCGCCATTTCCTCTCATCCCCAGGCTGGTAGCCAGGATCAATCAGGAGAGGGCGTCGGTGATCTTGATAGCTCCTGCGTGGCCACGCAGGACTTGGTATGCAGATCTGGTGAATATGTCATCGGCTCCACCTTGGAAGCTACCTTTGAGACGAGACCTTCTTGTTCAGGGTCCGTTCGAACATCCGAATCTGGTTTCACTCCAGCTGACTGCTTGGAGATTGAACGCTTGATCTTATCGAAGCGAGGATTCTCAGATTCTGTTATCGATACTCTTGTTCAGGCCAGAAAGCCTGTAACTAGAAAGATTTACCACAAAATTTGGAAAAAATATATCTGTTGGTGTGAATCTAAAGGATTCCCTTGGGACAAGGTTAAGATTCCTAGGATTCTATCCTTCCTTCAAGAAGGATTGGAAAAAGGATTATCTGCAAGTTCCCTGAAGGGACAGATTTCTGCCTTGTCGGTGTTACTTCACAAAAAGCTGGCAGCTGTGCCAGATGTTCAAGCCTTTGTTCAGGCTCTGGTTAGAATCAAGCCTGTTTACAAACCTTTGACTTCTCCTTGGAGTCTCAATTTAGTTCTTTCAGTTCTTCAGGGGGTTCCGTTTGAACCCTTACATTCCGTTGATATTAAGTTATTATCTTGGAAAGTTTTGTTTTTAGTTGCAATTTCTTCTGCTAGAAGAGTTTCAGAATTATCTGCTCTGCAGTGTTCTCCTCCTTATCTGGTGTTCCATGCAGATAAGGTGGTTTTACGTACTAAACCTGGTTTTCTTCCAAAAGTTGTTTCTAACAAAAACATTAACCAGGAGATTATCGTACCTTCTCTGTGTCCGAAACCAGTTTCAAAGAAGGAACGTTTGTTGCACAATTTGGATGTTGTTCGCGCTCTAAAATTCTATTTAGATGCTACAAAGGATTTTAGACAAACATCTTCCTTGTTTGTTGTTTATTCAGGTAAAAGGAGAGGTAAAAAAGCAACTTCTACCTCTCTCTCTTTTTGGATTAAAAGCATCATCAGATTGGCTTACGAGACTGCCGGACGGCAGCCTCCCGAAAGAATCACAGCTCATTCCACTAGGGCTGTGGCTTCCACATGGGCCTTCAAGAACGAGGCTTCTGTTGATCAGATATGTAGGGCAGCGACTTGGTCTTCACTGCACACTTTTACCAAATTTTACAAGTTTGATACTTTTGCTTCTTCTGAGGCTATTTTTGGGAGAAAGGTTTTGCAAGCCGTGGTGCCTTCCATTTAGGTGACCTGATTTGCTCCCTCCCTTCATCCGTGTCCTAAAGCTTTGGTATTGGTTCCCACAAGTAAGGATGACGCCGTGGACCGGACACACCTATGTTGGAGAAAACAGAATTTATGTTTACCTGATAAATTACTTTCTCCAACGGTGTGTCCGGTCCACGGCCCGCCCTGGTTTTTTAATCAGGTCTGATAATTTATTTTCTTTAACTACAGTCACCACGGTACCATATGGTTTCTCCTATGCAAATATTCCTCCTTAACGTCGGTCGAATGACTGGGGTAGGCGGAGCCTAGGAGGGATCATGTGACCAGCTTTGCTGGGCTCTTTGCCATTTCCTGTTGGGGAAGAGAATACCCCACAAGTAACGATGACGCCGTGGACCGGACACACCGTTGGAGAAAGTAATTTATCAGGTAAACATAAATTCTGTTTTTCTTTCTTGGTGTTCACACAGATATCAACATGTTTCGCCAGCAACCCTGGCTTTATCAAGATAACGTGTGATCACACCTTACACCTTTATATAGCACTGACTTGATTTCCATTGGTCCATTCACTGTTTCTGTTTCTCTTTTCCACTGGGTCCTAGAGTCCTTTTGTTCAAATATCCTATTTTGTTTTCTAACTTTTTATTTAGGTCATATCAGAGTGGTTAACCGATTTCTTTTTTCATTATTCCTAACAGCCTTTCTCCATTACTTCACATATGCCAAGGGGTTCAACCATTTATATTTTAACAGTTTATTTAATTTTCACATTCATTTTCTATTACACCAATTAACATTTTAAACTTTTGACAAATCTTTAGAATAAATTAGTTTAGAAATCCATTTATTTTAAAATAATAATCCCAATTAATTTTTTATATAAATATATTATTTTTCCAAGTGTCTTAGGTGAAGAATTTTCAAGTGGCTCCATGATATAGGTACTATTACAAAAGTGAAAGGGGAGAAAAACAAATAATGTGGTGATATGTTTGTGCAAGAGAAAAAATTATCCCTTTATTTTAGTGGCTCCATTATATAGATACTATTACAAAGGGGAGAGGGGGGGGGAAACAAATAAGGTGGTGATATGTTTGTGTAAAGGAATTAATTATCCCTTTTTTTTTTTTTTTTTTTTGAAAAAATCTCTAGGATAATACATTTTTTAGTGACTAAAACTAGTTATACAAATTTATTAAAGATAGTGATTACTGTGTGCCTAGAAAAGGAGATATATCCATTTCTGAATTCAAACCGTGGGGGTGAATCGTGTTGAAGTTGTATATGAATTCTGCTTCTTTTTTTAGAATAGATGCTTCTAAATCTCCCCCTCTCCAATTGGGTTTCACTTTATATAATCCCCAATACTTCATATCTGAGACTCTATTTTTGTGTATTTCCCTAAAATGTTTATAAAGATAAGTGTCCAGGTTCCCTTTTTTGATGTTACAGATATGCTCCCTTATCCTGTCCCTTAGCATTCGCGTCGTTTCTCCTATGTAAAAAAGTTCACAAGAGCATTGCAGCATATAGATTACTCCTTTATTAGTGCACCTTATTGTGTTTTCTATTTTAAACTCCTTAGTGTTATTAGGAGTCGTAACAGTTTTCTTTTTAATGCCATACTGGCATGCTCTGCATACATGGCAGGGAAAAAAACCTTTCACATCCCCTCCTTTTAGATCTTTCTCAAAAGATTTCTTATTTTTATTCTGTTTTTTGTACTCACTCGGTGCAAGAATCATTTTTAAATTTTGTGCTCTCCTATAAATTACCCTTGGGTAATTACATATATAGACACGGGTTCGTATCCCACCCAAAATAATTGAAACAATTTATTATCAATATGAGTTTAGAAAAAGAATATCATGAGCAGTATCACTAGAACCTTCATAGCTAGCATTTAGTAAAAATATATGCTTTAAATGAAAGATCTTTTTATATATATATACACTTTTATAGCAGTATATAATTAGATTTTTTAATATATACAATTTTCTAATATTTCTCAATAGGTTTTTTTTTCCATGAACCATTTTTTACCATTTTTACATCACTTTTTTACCAGTATTACAACAGCTAGCATATAGCGTAATTATATCTCTCCAAACAAGGATTGCTATATTCTTTCATTTAATCTTCATCCAACACCTTCAACATTTACATAGACATTTAATTTATATTTGGGACCGCTAGTTTGAGATAGCGTTCCTTAAATCATTATCTAGATACATAAAAGACCATTTTTCTTGTTCTATCTAGAATCTATCGACCATAACCATCTTATTTTTGTTTCTAGAATATAAGATATGAGGGCTCTTTACAAGAACAATGTTTTCTGTAAACTCATATTTCTAATACATCCATATTATCTACTATTGTTTGGTATATTGCGAGTGATTTCAATCTCATTTGTTGTCACATCTGAATAGCTCTTTTAGATCAGTAAAAGCCTAGCATACACAAGGTCAAGGGTTCGAGCCCAACCCAGAGGAAAACATATATATATTTTTTCTAGTTTATATATATATATTCTTTATTGATTATATACAGATTTGTTTTGCACACTAAACAATAGTCACCATTGGGATCTTATTTTCATATAACCCAATAGTCTTTTGAGGTGACAACTTGTTTATCTATAGCAGAGCTTTCCAAACTTTTCATGTTGGTGACACACTTTTTAGACCTACATAATTTCGCGACACAGTAATTCAGTTGTACTAGCAAACAGGAGGTTAAACGAACTTGTTTTAAGAGATATGGACAAATACATAAATTATTTAATAATGAAATGTATTTACAAGTAACAGTAAGTATGTGCAAGAATTAAAAAAAAAGTTTAATAACACCAATAGCTACTTGATATTTTAATGGGATGTATGAGGTTGATGGGATGAACACAATTTCTGAATATTTAGTGGAATATTAGAAAAAGACACTCGCATTTCATCATCAAGCTTTTCTTAAGCTTCCACTTCCTATCCGTATATCAAGAGCAGCAATGCACTACTGGGAGCTAGCTGCAGAAAATAACCCCTCTGACTTCAGCTCAGCGTTTAAACTGCCGCCCTCAGAGCTCGGTGAGTCCGATTGACTACTGACCGCGCTGCAAACACACTGCTCTCCCATTTACTGACTACACATGCAGTCACAAGCCGACTAAGGAGACTACACGTGCAGCCACGAGCCAATGTGCCGCCAATGGGAAGAGTTTCAGTTCCCACTGAGCTGCACCAATAGGTTAAGATGATATGTGTCCGCCTAGGTATCAATCACGTGTCAACCATGTGATATGCGTAGCAGGCAGGCGGAAAGTCAGAAACCAAAAAAAAAAAAAAAAAAAATTGTGCTGAAGCAGGGACACACCTACACACTGCTGCTGACACACTAGTGTGTCCCGACACACAGTTTGGAAAGCACTGATCTATAGGATAGGATACATACACAGGTTTAGCATTTTTTCAGAAACACTATCACAGGTGTTACCCATCAATGCAAATACATGCTGTTTTTATGTTTGTTCTTTTTGTTTTTTGTTTTTTCATGATCTGATTGCTGCTCAAACACAATTTCGATACATGTTCTATTTTTTATTGTATTTTTGTTTTTTAACATTTTATTGTCAATTCTTTGGAGATGACCTCCACATTTTGATTCCGGGTCACTGTCAGGTATAAATGGTAGCCTGTTGAACACCTTTGTATATGCCTGAGGAAACGGTCCTTTACGGACTGAGAAACGCGTAGCAATTAAATACTTGTTTTTAGACAGACCCGGTTTTCTGTGCCTTTTTAATATTACTACTGTTTGCAGTGGTTATACCTAGTTTGGTTTTTATCCATTTGTTCCATACACTGACATTGGAAACTCGTTTGGAAACAAGGCTGATCGTGTGAGCAGCTACCTTTTGGGATAAACAACACAGCCCTTTGGACTTCCACAGTGGCGATCCGGCTCACCAGACGACACACAGCCGGTTCATCTACCTCATCTGACCCACCCACAGGTCTCCCGGGTGAGACCCCCAGAGTACTGACTGCTGGTCCTGAATGTCAGCCTTCCTGTATGCACCCAGTTGGTTCTAGGTGCCACTCCACTTGTGAGTAGATTTTATTATAACTACTGTTTTCCAGTTTTCCAAACTGATTCACACTATGTTGGCGCCCCTTCTTTTTCTATCCACCGAAAAAAGTTCTCTGTCCCCGCTCACAAGGGTTCCCTTCCTGGGAACATTAATAGACTCGGTAGAAATTAAAATATTTCTGACGGAGGTCAGAAGGTTAAAGCTTCTAAGCACTTGCCGAGCTCTTCATTCCATTCCTCGGCCATCTGTAGCTCAGTGCATGGAGGTAATCGGATTAATGGTAGCAGCAATGGACGTAGTCCCTTTTGCTCTAATTCATCTCAGGCCACTGCAATTGTGCATGCTCAAACAGTGGAATGGGGATTATGCAGATTTGTCTCCTCAAATCCAACTGGACCGGAACACCAGAAAAAAAAAAAAAAAAAAAAAAAAAAAAAAAAACTCTTTAACTCCCAACTATAAGAGGCAACAAATATTTAATTGTTCTAATATCTACAAGTTTTAAAAAGTTTTTTTAAACATTTTTACATTTCAAAAAAATGTCCATTAAAATTATCAAAATATTTTATTATTGTTTACTATTTTATAAATGTCATATTTTATTTTTCAATTTTCCTATGTTCAAGGTAAAACTAAGGTCCTTTTTTCAACATAATAAAACTAATTGCTACAAACCTAAGTAGTTACCAATCAATTTGCTGATTGGCTGATCCAGATTTCAAATTGCTCCAATGAAATCACGCCTACACCTTTAAAAACTCAAGACCAGCACACCTTGGGCATCTTGATAAAGGCTGAAGCCGAAACGCGTAGATTTGCCCCTAGTGTGCACTCCAACAACTCAAGTCTGCATCTGAGACTACCCAGGATTGAACACGAAAAAATCCGTTACCGGTGATTGCTATACACCGAGCACCACAAGACTTAAAGTGGACACTCACCAGACCTGAAGCTCCAGCAAACCTTGAAAAAGGTATACAGCTCCAGCAACTCTTAAGAAAAGATTTTTATAACCAACAGGTGGTCTGAAACTCCTGCAAACCTTTCCTAGGTAAACAGTTTCACTACAGACCAACCATCAATCACTGAAACTCCAGCAAACCCTGGGAGGGTATATAGTTTCAGCTACAAACAGACACCTACAAAGAGAGGCATTCAAACACATCACGCAACCAGAAAAATAGAAACTCCAGCAAATAAATACAAGGTAAACAGTTTCTATAATTAAGTCATACCAGCAACTGAAACTCCTGCAAACCAAGTCTTAGATAACAGTTTAAATATACAGAACCAAGTTTTATCAACAACTGAAACTCCTGCAAACCCAGTTTAGGTAAACAGTTTCAGCATCTTTACCATCCAGTAGTTGTTATCTTCATCTACAATTTCTATCTACAAGTTTCAACTACAGCGGAAAAATTATTTTATTCACATAAAGGCTTGTCTGTTTCAACCAATCAGACACCTGGAAAAATTATTTCACGCAAACTGTGAGTAATTTCATTTCCAACTAAAAGTCACATCTAAAGTCACATCAAAAGATACTTGCAATTCATCAGATGAACATTTATTTCCACCTCCTACGTTACATATAGAACCAAGTTTTATCAACAACTGAAACTCCTGCAAACCCAGTTTAGGTAAACAGTTTCAGCATCTTTACCATCCAGTAGTTGTTATCTTCATCTACAATTTCGATCTACAAGTTTTAACTACAGCAAAAAAAATTTTGTATTTTTTTTTATTCACATAAAGGCTTGTCTGTTTCAACCAATCAGACACCTGGAAAAATTATTTCAAGCAAACTGTGAGTAATTTCATTTCCAACTAAAAGTCACATTTAAAGTCACATCAAAAGATACTTGCAATTCATCAGATGAACATTTATTTCCACCTCCTACGTTAATTATTTTAACTTAATCTGTTTTTATCATATGCTTTGAACACTATAGCATGAATTTATTGTGAATTTATTGTCAATTTTAACTTGTGATTAAGGAATTTTAATATATAATATACGCAAGGTAATAGAGCTCTTTACCACTTATTATCCTATCAGAATATATTATCTAGTCCAATATTGTTTTGTATGGCAACAATTAAATATTTTGTTTTTTAACCTCTTGTAGTCATATTTTCACTATTTTTCACCCAATTTTCACCTATTTGTTTACCTTATCGCAGCGCAATATATATTATGATTGAATTTTTAAACCAATACGAGAAGCTCATTTAAAGGTCACGTGAATCCAAGGGTTACTCGTGGAGTAAGATTAGGATTCCAAGGATATTGTCTTTTCTCCAAGAAGGATTGGAGAAAGGTTTATCAGCTAGTTCCCTAAAGGGGCAGATATCCGCTCTGTCTATCCTTTTACACAAGCGTCTGGCAGAAGTGCCAGATGTTCAAGCGTTTGCACAGGCGTTAGTCAGAATCAAGCCTGTCTATAAACCTGTGGCTCCTCCATGGAGTCTAAATTTAGTTCTTTCAGTTCTTCAAGGGGTTCCTTTTGAACCTTTACATTCCATAGATATTAAGTTATTATCTTGGAAAGTCTTGTTTTTGGTAGCTATATCTTCTGCTAGAAGAGTTTCAGAATTGTCTGCTTTGCAGTGTAATTCACCCTATCTGGTGTTCCATGCAGATAAGGTAGTTTTGCGTAACAAACCTGGGTTTCTTCCTAAAGTTGTTTCTAATAAGAACATTAACCAGGAAATCATTGTTCCTTCTCTGTATCCTAATCCAGCTTCTAAGAAGGAACGGCTTTTACACAATCTTGATGTGGTTCGTGCTTTGAAATTCTATTTACAAGCAACTAAGGATTTCAGACAAACATCATCTTTGTTTGTTGTTTATTCTGGTAAGAGGAGAGGTCAAAAAGCGACGGCTACCTCTCTTTCTTTCTGGTTGAAAAGCATCATCCGATTGGCTTATGAGACTGCTGGGCAGCAGCCTCCTGAACGAATTACAGCTCATTCCACCAGAGCTGTGGCTTCCACTTGGGCCTTCAAGAATGAGGCTTCTGTTGAACAGATTTGTAAGGCAGCGACTTGGTCTTCACTGCATACTTTTGCCAAATTTTACAAATTCGATAATTTTGCTTCTTCGGAGGCTATTTTTGGGAGAAAGGTTTTGCAAGCAGTGGTGCCTTCCGTTTAGGTTACCTGTCTTGTTCCCTCCCTTCATCCGTGTCCTAAAGCTTTGGTATTGGTATCCCACAAGTAAGGATGAATCCGTGGACTGGATACACCTTGCAAGAGAAAACAGAATTTCTCCAACATAGGTGTGTCCGGTCCACGGCGTCATCCTTACTTGTGGGATATTCTCTTCCCCAACAGGAAATGGCAAAGAGCCCAGCAAAGCTGGTCACATGATCCCTCCTAGGCTCCGCCTTCCCTAGTCATTCTCTTTGCCGTTGCACAGGCAACATCTCCTCGAAGATGGCTCAGAGTTTTTTGGTGTTTAAATATGAGACTGCCGGACGGCAGCCTCCTGAAAGAATCACAGCTCATTCCACTAGGGCCGTGGCTTCCACATGGGCCTTCAAGAACGAGGCTTCTGTTGATCAGATATGTAAGGCAGCGACTTGGTCTTCACTGCACACTTTTACCAAATTTTACAAATTTGATACTTTTGCTTCTTCTGAGGCTATTTTTGGGAGAAAGGTTTTGCAAGCCGTGGTGCCTTCCATCTAGGTGACCTGATTTGCTCCCTCCCATCATCCGTGTCCTAAAGCTTTGGTATTGGTTCCCACAAGTAAGGATGACGCCGTGGACCGGACACACCTATGTTGGAGAAAACAGAATTTATGTTTACCTGATAAATTACTTTCTCCAACGGTGTGTCCGGTCCACGGCCCGCCCTGGTTTTTTAATCAGGTCTGATGATTTATTTTCTCTAACTACAGTCACCACGGTATCATATGATTTCTCCTATGCAAATATTCCTCCTTTACGTCGGTCGAATGACTGGGGAAGGCAGAGCCTAGGAGGGATCATGTGACCAGCTTTGCTGGGCTCTTTGCCATTTCCTGTTGGGGAAGAGAATATCCCACAAGTAAGGATGACGCCGTGGACCGGACACACCGTTGGAGAAAGTAATTTATCAGGTAAACATAAATTCTGTTTTATGCTTACCTGATAAATTACTTTCTCTTGCGGTGTATCCAGTCCACGGCCCGCCCTGGCAATTAAGTCAGGTTCAAATTTATTGTTTAAACTACAGTCACCACTGCACCCTATGGTTTCTCCTTTTTCTCCTAACAGTCGGTCGAATGACTGGGGGGGCGGAGCCAGAGGGGGAGCTATATGGACAGCTTTGCTGTGTGCTCTCTTTGCCACTTCCTGTAGGGAATGAGAATATCCCACAAGTAAGGATGAATCCGTGGACTGGATACACCGCAAGAGAAATTAATTTATCAGGTAAGCATAAATTCTGTTTTTTTTTCACAGCTAGACAGCGCTAGTTCATGTGTGCCATATAGATACATAAGTGTGCTCACTCCCATGGAGTTACTTAGGAGTCAGCACTGATTGGCTAAAATGCATGTCTGTCAAAAGCACTGAAATAAGGGGGCAGTTTGCAGAGGCTTAGATACAGAGGTACAAAGTGTATTAATATAACAGTGTTGGTTATGCTAAACTGGGTAATGCGTAGTAAGGGATTCTCTATCTTTTTAAACAATAACAATTTTCAAGTGGACTGCACCTTTAGGATCTTTGTTAAAAAAATGTTTTGCATAAATAAAGAGAAGCGCTTAACCTGGGAACTAACAATAGCATAATAGCTTGTTCTATGGCTAGTTACCACCCAAGAAGCAGCCTCTCTTTGCTTAACATGTGCCTTTCACAGAGATGAACTTTCCTGAAGCATATCAGTCTGATCCTGACTTCACAGTACAGTCCAGCCCCGAAATACCAGACAATCCCTTTCTGAACGAGAGAAACGGCAAAACCCCAGAAGTACGTTTCAGCCTAGTGTGGGCCTCCTCAGTCAGGTGCAGCCACATCCCTCTTGGCACACTGAGCAACGGCTACACGTCTGGATTCCCGCATCATGCTTAGGGAGACTTCCCTAAGATACACTAGGCTGAAACGTATGTCTGGGGTTTTGCTGTTTCTCTTGTTCAGAGAGGGATTGCCTGGTATTTCGGGGCTGGACTGTACTGTTAAGTCAGGATCAGACTGATATGCTTCAGGAAAGTTCTTCTCTGTTAAAAGCACATGTTGAGCAAAAAGAGGCTGCTTCTTGGGTGGTAACTAGCCATAGAACAAGCTATTATGCTTTTTTCATTCCCAGGTTGAGCGCTTCTCTCTTTTTTTATTTATTAAAAATGTTTTACCATTGTACATATCTGCGGTATAGATCTTTTTAGCTCCTCTAATCTCAGCTGACTATTTTAGGTTGCAGATTTCTAGTGAAATTTTACTGGTTATATCCAAATATTCAAGACTGGTGTGTAAAACCCCCTGTTTTCTTGAGGTTAGGTGCAGTCACATTCTCTAATTACACTGAGCAAGGAGTCCACGTCTAGTTGCCCCTTTTTACCTTAGGAAGACATAATACACACAGAAAAAAATTGCACTCACAGGAACGAACAACCAGCTCAATACCATTGTTAGCCTCTCCTCTTTACAGATCCTCTCCAAGTTATTAAGGTTTTGAGGCTGACGTTTGGCAACTCATACCTTCAGCTCCCTCCACAGTTTTTTCTATGGGATTATGGTCTGGAGACTGGCTAGGCTATTCCAGGACTTTATTGTGCATCTTCTTGTGCCATTCCTTTGTTGCCTTGGCTGTGTGTTTTCGGTCATTGTCATGCTGGAATACCCATCCACAACCAATTTTCAATGCCCTGGCTGAGGGATGGAGGTTCTCACCCAAGATTTAATGGTACATGGCCCCGTCCATTGTCCCTTTGATGGGGTGAAGTTGTCCTGTCCCCTTAGCAGAAAAACACCCCCAAAGCATAATGTTTTGACCTCCATGTTTGATGGTGGGGATGGTGTTCTTGGGGTCATAGGCAGCATTCCTCCTGCTCCAAACACGGCATGTGAGTTGATGCCAAAGAGCTTGTTTTTGGTCTCATCTGACCACAACACTTTCACCCAATTCTCCTCTGAGTCATTCAGATGTTCATTGGCAAACTGTAGACGGGCCTGTACATGTGCTTTTTTGAGCAGGGGGGCATCCTTCATGGCGTAGTGTGTTACCAATTGTTTTCTTGGTGACTATGGGTCCCAGCTGCCTTGAGATCATTGACAAGATCCTCCCGTGTAGTTCTGGGTTGATTACTCATCGTTCTCATGATCATTGAAACTCCATGAGATGAGATCTAGCTTGGAGCCCCTGACCGAGGGAGATTGACACCAAATGTTGTCACCTTCTCACTAAACAGCTTGGCGATGGTCTTGTAGCCAATTCCAGCCTTGTGTAGGTCTACAATCTTGTCCCTGACATCCTTGGACATCTCTTTGGTTTTGGCCATGGTTGGAGAGTTTGGAATCTGATTGATTGCTTCTGTGGAGAGGTGTCTTTTATACAGGTAACAAGTTGAGATTAGGAGCACTCCCTTTAAGAGAGAGCTTCTAATCTCAGCTCTTTACCTGTATAAAAGACACCTGGGAGCCAGAAATCTTACTGCTTGATAGGGGATCAAATACTTATTTCACTCATTAAAATGCAAATCAATTTATAACTTTTTTGAAATGTGTTTTTCTGGATTTTTTTGTTCTGTCTCTCACTGTTCAATTAAAGCTACCATTAACATTATAGACTGATCATTTCTTTGTCAGTGGGCAAACATACAAAATGAGCATGGTATCAAATAATTTTCCCCCCTAAGATATGGTGAGTCCACAACGTCATCATTTACTGTTGGGAATATCACTCCTGGTCAGCAGGAGGCAAAGAGCACCACAGCAAAGCTGTTCAGTAACACTCCCCTTCCCACAAACCCCAGTCATTCTCCTTGCCTTGGTGCATGGAGGAGGTGAAGTTTTGGTGTCTGATGAAAATTGGATTTTCTTTTCGCTACAAGCCAGATTTGAAATGGTTTAGAAAGCCAAAGTAGGTTTAATCTGTTTTTTTTTCTTTTTTCAGGGATTGTGTCTAGCCGTAGTCCATGTTAATCTCTTCAGTACGGTAGTGGTGGCTTTAAAGCAGTTAGGAACTTGTGAGGTGGGTCTCACTGTGTTTTTTTAACATGTTGCTGCCCCTGTATAGCAAGCCAGAGTAGGTTTACTCTGTTCTTTCCTTTTTCCACAGGTCTCTGAGAAGTGGCTTCCTTTCATACCGTGTGTGCCTTGCTCCTGCCGGACAGCTGGATGTGTAGTTAAGTGCCTTTTTGTCTTCTGGGGCTAGGGGGCTGGCACTGAAGGGGTTAACCTATAGTTTTCCTTCATCATACTGGGGACTAGTATCCTGGGTTTTTTTAGGCAGTGGCAGGCACAATATGCATGTGATATAGAGACTGGGGTTAACTTTCTTTATGGATAGGAAGGAGTTAACCCCATATCGTTGGCTCATAGATTTATTGCTAGCACTTATCTTTTTGTTTAATGTGTTATACATTAAGAGGGGCACTTTATTTGTCGCATCTGATGTGCTATGTTTTCCAGCTGCGACTTTGTCAGAGTGACTTTGAGTCGATGTGGTTGCTGAATTGTTGTAATTTTGATTGTGCTTCTCTTCCGGACGTGTTTTCGTTTTGGCGCTGCTTCAGAGGCCGATCACGTGTGCTCCTGTTCCGCTCCTCTGTGAATCATAGACTGAGTGGTTGTGGAGCATGGAGTTAATCCGGCAGGGTTCAGTTCTCCTCGGTATATTGCGGAGGCAGGTAGGCACCTCAATCGCAGCGCTGAGGTGTAGAGGTGCAGATTATTTGTTTATTAAACTAAAACGGAGCGTTTAAGTTTTATTTGCTGCCCAATATTGTATACTTGCATTCTAATTGGGGATCATCCTTCTTACTCTTTGGAATAAATTCTAATCTCTGTGAGGGCACATATTTCACTTTCAACTAAAGTTTATATTATGTTGTGGTCTCTTAAAGGGACAGTCCTTTAGAATTATTTTAACATTTTTGTCCTTAATTTTAACTCCCCCCCTAATCATGGAGCAGGATGCTGTTCCTATGGACAGGTGTACGCTTTACTTGGACAATCAAGTTGTGCCGCCCTTGCCATTTTGTAACTCATGCATAGATAGAAACTTAAAAAAATAAGGATAAACTCTTTGCTTCTGAGCCACCAGTCTCTCAGGTTGATGCTGTTCAGGCAATGCCACAGCTTTCTCCTCAGACGTCCCAAGCCTTAATGGTGTCACATGCAGTGCCCTGCGGTTCCTCAATCTCCTGGAGGAGTTTATTTGCAAGCAGAAATTGCAGCCAAGGTATCATCTGCAGCATTAGCTGCCATTCCCATGTTACAGGGGAAACGCAAAAGGAAAATTAGAGATTCAGGTAGCAAGGTTTCTGCTCCAGCTTCTACTGCCTTAGTTGGCTTTCCTCATAATTCTGATGAGGAAGATACATCAGTAGCTTCTGAGGGTGAAATCTCAGATTCGGACAGTATAATTCCTCCTTCTGACGCTGAAGTTGTATCCTTCAGATTTAAGCGTGAACACTTCTGTGTACTGTTAAAGGAGGTTTTGGCTACGTTGGACAACTCTGACACCCCTGTCACTGTCAGCCCTAGGAAATCTAGTAAATAAATACTTTGATGTTTCTTCCTCTGTGGAGGTGTTTCCTGTGCCAGATTGTGCTTTGGAGATTATAGCACAGGAATGGGAGAGACCAGGGATACCTTTTTCCCTGTCTTTAAAAAGATGTTCCCTATCGCTGACTCCATTAAAGAGTCATGGCAAACGGTGCCTATTGTAGAAGGGGCCATTTCTACTCAGGCTAAGAGAACTACTATCCCTATTGAGGATAGCTGCTTCTTTAAGGACCCAATGGACAAAAAGCTAGAGGCCTACTTGAAGAAAATATATGTTCATCAAGGCCTCCAATGGCAACCTGCAGTGTGTATTGCCACTGTGACAAGTGTGGCAGCCCCTATTGGTTCAACGCCTTGTCTGATTCTCTTCAGGTGGAGACTTCCTTAGAAGATTCAAGACAAAATTAAAGCTCTTAAGCTAGCCAATTCCTTTATTACCGACGCTTCCATGCAGGTTATTAAACTGGGAGCCAAACTTTCTGGCTTAGCTGTGCTTGCGTGCAGAGCATGGTGGCTGAAACCTTGGTCAGACGATGTTTCATCTCAGTCCAAGCTTCTGGTGATTCCTTACAAGGGTAAGACCTTGTTTGGACCTGGTCTGTCAGAAATAATTTCTGATATTACGGGTGGAAAATGGTCTTTTCTACTACAAGACAAAATGAATAGACCTAGAGTAATTTTTGTTCCTTTCGGAATTTCAGAGAAAAGTCCTTCTGGTCCTCTTCAAAGCAAGAACAATCTAAGTTATCTTGGAAACCCAGTCAGTCTTGACACAAGGGGAAGCATTCTAAGAAACCTGCAGCTGAGTCTAAATCGGCATGAAGGCTTTGCCCCCGATCCGGGAGTGGATCAAGTGGGGGGGTAGGCAGACTTGCTCAGTTCTCTCAAGCGTGGATATGAGATGTCCCAGACCCTTGGGCTATAGACATAGTATCCCAGGGTTACAAATTAGAATTTAAGACTTTTCCTCCCAGGGGCAGGTTCCACCTCTCAAGGTTATCTGCAGACCAGATGAGAAGAGAGGCGCTCTTGAAAGGTGTTCAGGATCTCTCCTCCCTGGGAGTGATTGTTCCAGTTCCCATACAGGAACAGGGCCTAGGGTTCTATTCCAATCTGTTTGTGGTTCCCAAGAAAGAGGAAGCCTTCCAACCTATTCTAGACTTGAAGTGTCTAAACAAGTTTCTCAGGGTACTGTCCTTCAAGATGGAAACTATCCATTCCATTATTTCTTTAGTATTAGAGGGTCAGTTCATGATGACCATAGACCTGAAAGATGTGTACCTTCATGTTCCCATTCACAGGGATCATCACAAATTTTTGAGATTTGCCTTTCTGGACAAACGCTTTCAGTTTGTGGCTCTTCCGTTGGCCTTGCCACAACTCCCAGAATTTTCTCAAAGGTTCTGGGGGCTCTCTTGGCAGTGATCCGGTCTCGAGGAATTTTAGTGGCGCCCTACCTTGACGACATATTGGTTCAGGTGTCATCTTTTCAACAAGAGATCTTGTTGTCTTTTCTATGTTCCCATGGATGGAAAATGAATCTGGAAAATTGTTCCCTTGTTCCAGCTACAAGGGTAGTTTTCTTAGGGACCATAATAGATTCCTTATCAATGAAAATATTTCTGACAGAGGTCAGAAAATCCAAGATTCTTTCCTCTTGCCTCTCTGTAGTCTACTGTTCGGCCATCAGTGGCTCATTGTATGGAGGTAATTGGTCTCATGGTCGCTTCCATGAACATCATTCCCTTTGCTCGATTCCATTTGAGAGCTCTGCAGTTATGCATGCTTAGACAATGGAACGTGGACCATGCAGATCTGTCTCAGAGGATAGATCAGTCGACAAGAGACTCTCCCGTGGTGGCTTTTCCTGTGAGCAGACAGACTTTTCATCCCGAGTAGTGGGCACTCCATCCAGAGATTTTCTCCAGCTTAACCCTCAAATGGGGGGTTGCCGGAGTTGGATCTGATGGCGTCTCGGCAGAACGCCAAGCTTCCAAGGTACGGTTCAAGTTCAAGAGATCCTCGGGCCACTCTGATAGATGCTCTGGCGGTTCCTTGGGATTTCAGGCTGGCATACCTGTTTCCTCTGTTTGCTCTCTTTCCATGAGTCATTGCTCGTATCAAACAAGAGAGAGTATTGGTGACTCTAATAGCCACTGCGTGGCCTCGCAGGATCTGGTATGCAGACCTAGTGGAGATGTCGTCTCTCCCACCTTGGAGATTGCCTCTGAGGAAGGACCTTCTAATTCAGGGTCCCTTCCTTCACCCAAATCTTGTTTCTCTGAAGCTGACTGCTTGGAGATTGAATGCTTAGTTCTGTCTAAGCGTGGTTTTTCTGAGTCGGTCATTGAGACCGTGATTCCGGCTCGCAAGCCTGTTACTAGGAAGATTTACCATAAGATATGGAGTAAATATATTTTTTGGTGTTAATCCAAGGGCTACTCTTGGAGTAGGGTCAGGATTCCTAGGATTTTGTCCTTTCTTCAGGAAGGTCTGGAGAAGGGTTTGTCAGTCAGTACTCTGAAGGGTCAGATTTCTGCATTATCTATTTTACTACACAAGCGTCTGGCGGACGTGCCAGATGTGCAATCCTCTTGTCAGGCCTTGGTCAGAATCAGGCCTGTGTTTAAGTCTGTTGCTCCTCCTTGGAGCCTTAACCTTGTTCTTAAAGTTTTGCAGCAGGCTCCATTTGAGCCATTGGATTCCATAGATATTAAGTTGTTATCTTGGAAGGTTTTGTTTCTTGCTATCTCTTCTGCTCGGAGAGTCTCCGAACTCTTGGCTTTGCAGTGTGATTCGCCTTATCGTTCATGCTGAAAAGGCGGTTCTTCCTACAAAGTTGGGTTTTCTTCCTAAAGTGGTTTCGGCTAGAAATATTAATCAGGAAATTGTTGTTTCTTCGCTATGTCCTAATCCTTCTTCTCATAAGGAACGTTTGTTACGCAGCTTGGATATTGTGTGGGCTCTATAATTCTATCTACAATCGACTAAGGATTTTTGCCAGTCTTCTGCCCTGTTTGTTTGTTTCTTTGGAAATGTAAAGGTCAGAAAGCTACTGCTACTTCTCTTTCTCTATGACTGAGAAGTATTATTCGTTTTGCTTATGAGACTGCTGGTCAGCAGCCTCCTGAGATAATTACGGCTCATTCCACGAGGGCCGTTTCCTCTTCTTGGGCATTCAAAAATGAAGCTTCTGTGGAACAAATTTGCAAGGCTGCAACTTGGTCCTCTGCATACTTTTTCCAAATTTGATACTTGTGCCTCGGCTGAGGCTTCTTTTGGGAGAAAGGTTCTTCAAGCAGTGATGCCCTAGTCATCTGTGTCCTCTAGCTTGGGTATCGGTTTCCAACAGTAAATGATGTTGTGCATTCACCATATCTTGGGAAAGAAAACAAAATGTATGCTTACCTGATAAATTTCTTTCTTTCCGGATATGGTGAGTCCATAACCCCACCCTTTATTTTAAGACAGTTATTTTTTTACTAAACCTCAGGCACCTCTACACCTTTGTGTTACTCCTTTTTTTCTCCATTTCCCTTTGTTCGAATGACTGGGGTTTATCGGAAGGGGAGTGATACTTAACAGCTTGGCTGTGGTGCTCTTTGCCTCCTCCTCCTGGCCAGGAGTGATATTCCCAACAGTAAATTATGATGTCGTGGACTCACCATATCCGGAAATAAATACATTTATCAGGTAAGCATAAATTTTGTTTTTTCCTCACTGTAAGTAGCACTCACCAAGCCTCATTCTCATTTCTGCCCTATGAAATGGGGCCGGTCTTTTGTGAGTATTACTAAGGGAAATGAGCCAGCGTATGATAAGTTTGGTTAGTATGATTTTAATTGCTGCCTCCTTTAAGATTTAGTAGTCATAAAGTCTTATCTTAGATTGAGCTGCAAATAGCCTTCTGCACCCTTTCTATATCATGCAACAGGAACAGTAAAAAAGTTATTTTTAGAATGAATATTGTTTCTGGCTACTTTGAAATGACTGCCAAGCTCCACCCACTGATGACATCATAATCTGGGCTGCATATAGGCACTGCTTAATAGCGTTGAAAGTCTGTTAAATCCAACTAGTGAGGCTTTTGTGATTGGATGCCATATGCTGCCCATATTGTGATGTCATCAGTGGGTGGAGCTTGGCATTTGAAAGTATCCAGAAACAATATTCATTTTAAAATAACTTTTTTACTGTTCCTGCTGCATGATATAGAAAATGTGCAGGAGTCTGTTTGCAGCTTAATCTAAGGTAAGACTTTAAGATGACTAAAGTGTAGACTGTCCCTTTAAAAAACAGTCTCTTAAATGTGTTTTGCCACATTTCAAATATATTACTACAACTCTTTGAACTTAATTCCAAAGTGTAGAAATGATTTATTAAATGTATTTCTGAAATATTTCAGATGTTATTCTTTACTTGTAACTTTGACAGTAACCAAGTGTTACAAACTTTGGTTATTCAAACAATTTACATATAAATGTTATGGTCTGTTTCTTGCAGTTTGCTTAGTGCTTATGATGAGCACCAACAACTTTTGAAGGAATGTTTGAAGAGAAAAACAGAAAATGGGTAAGTCTATTCACTTTCTGACCATTAAACTATAGTTAAAAGTACTTCAGAACATTACTCCTACATGCTTATGATTAAATGCCCAAAACCTTCTTAACTGGACACTTCAGCTAAAATTGGAATCCACATGGCTGCAATTCTTTTTTGAATTAAAGTATTTTTGTAATATACATGTATTAGCAAAAATGCTTCTAGTAAAAGCTATAGTTGTTTCAAAAGTGTATTTAAGTATGCTCCATGCACCAGCATTTTGAACACAGGACTTGCTCAGAGAGCCTAAGGTGCTTGTACTATCTGGCAATAACTCAATTTGTTAATTGCTGACATGATACAAGCCCCACTGGAGTTCTGAGCAGCTGCAATTGTAAGGTGCACTGAGAATATCTATCTATGCTTCACATTAATTAATGACCTTTTTCTTAATGGAGTTTGTTAGCCCATTTGTTGAGGTTGTAAATTCACAAAGCTATGGACATCTTTCTCATGCACTAGCAATGTGTTCATGCTTTACTACATTCTGTCTGTCTACTGTATTTATCTGTCTACTGTATCTATCTACTGTATCTATCATACACAGAGAGAGAAGTGCTCAACCAGTAACGAACAGTGGCTCAATAGATTGTCCTTTGGAAGGTCACCACATTGGAGCAGCCTCTCTTAGCCCAATTCTGCCTTTCACAGATTACTTTCCTGAAGGATATTAGTCTGATCGCACCTAAAGAAGATTGTCCAACCCCAAAATAACAGGCAATCTTCCTAGTAACGAGGGAAATGATAACCCTAGACAATTGTTTTGTCTTCCTGTGGGCCTCATCAGTGAGGTGCAGGCATATCACTCTAGGCACATTGGGCAAGGAGTCCACATCTGGTTTTCCTCATCACCATTCAACCAGGAACGAACAATGGCTAAGTAGCTTATTTTTCGGTGGTTCACCAACAGGGGAAACCAGACATGGCCTCCTTGCCCAGTTTGCTTAGGGGGATATGAATGCACCTCATTAATGAGGTCAACAGAAGGTTGTGCCAAATAAATACAGATCTTATCCATAACTAAAGTAATGGAGTACTTTTTGTTTCTATGAAATACCTTTACCCACAATAACACCTTGGTGCCATCTATATTGCAAAGTTTTACTAAGCATAACTAAACAACTTTTTATAGTCACATCTCAAGGTTTTTAGTATCCTTTTTAAGTTTTAATATCTGGCTTAGATGTCTATTTGTATGAAAGGACAGAAACCTTATTCGCTACATGTAAAAGAAAGTGAGAGTGCCAAAATGGTTCTGTTTGTAATCTTGTATTAGGTCTTGGAGAAAAAAGGAATTCATCTCAAAATTTAATTTCCCATTAAATGTTTAATTATGAACAATTTTTATTTCATACATCTGGTGAGAGTCCATGTTCCATTACTCCTGGGAATTACTCTTCTCTACCACTAGGAGGAGGCAGAGCTCTATAAAACCCCTCACACATACTTCAGGCTTTACTTTTGCCTCTGCTGGAGGTGGTTGAAGAATGAAGATGTGCATTTGATTCTACAGAGTGGGGTTTTCAGTCTATATTGAGGCCTGGTTTCCTTTCAGAGTACAGTGTTTGTCAGAGGGATGTATTTGGGGTATGGTTTGTGTTTTATTTTTTTCACCTCATTGAAATTTTTTTATAAGCCTTCCATATTTAGTCACATGGGCTTTTTTATGCCTCTTTTTATGGATCTACAGTATACTCCTACTTCTTAACCTCTGCTGAGGTTTCAGTACTGTTTTTGCTGGCTGCTGCTTATTTGCTGGTGGATGAGTGTCTATTGGTAAGTATCTATTTTTTTAGTCAACATTGTAGACACTCTCTAGCTATGTTATGGGCACTATTTTAGTTTGTATATATATTTGCTCATATATATGGCCCTGGGACATAATCCTTTTCACTACTCCCTTGCCATTTTGCACTGGTCTGCTTCCCCCCCCCCCCCCCCCCCCTTTGTTTTAATTTTGCGCATCGGCTTGTTGGTTTATTCACGTTGCAATAGCACACGTCGGGTTAACGCTTATTAAGTTAGCGCACGTCGGGTTAACGCTTATTAAGTTAGCGCACGTCCCTTTACGCATGTAAGGTTAGCACATATTCATCCTTGGCTATGCGCACGTCAGGTGTTTGGCGCACTTATATACCTTTTATAGCTGTTAGTTGTTTTTGCTCTCATTACTTCTCTCTGAGCGTTGTCTGTTCTTCAGATGTTATGTTACTGTCTCCTGCTTTGTTTTTGCAGTTCAGCTTAGTGTGCATTATACCTACGAGTTTATTAAAAGCTGCTTAGGAGTGGGTGATTTTTTTAGAGGGTTATAGTGTTTATTACGTCGCTTTGCCATATGCTATAATAGAGCAGTCTGATTTTGTCCCCTGAACACCTCTCAACCATTATTAGGTGTGCTTATTGTAAAAAAAGTGCCTTCTCCAGTTCATTTATGTGACTTATGTTTAGAATATTTAATGCATTCAGACCAACCTAATGCTGTTTCTTTGGGTATTAACGCACCTTCTACAAAAATGTGTGTGTGAGTGCACTATAGGATATAGTCCCGATTGATGCAATTCCACCTTCTGGTTTGATTCTTCTATTTGGACCTCCAAAAAGAAAAAAAAATGCAAATAGTAAAGTATGCAATAGTGGTTATACAGCTAGTAGTTAAAATATTCTGAGCTTATTACTTGGCTCCCAAGTATATAAGCACAAACGTTGCTCACAGGCAAAACCAGGACTCGCTTGAAGGTTAAAATATATTTATTAAAATAAAGGACAAGTCACTCAGGGGAACAACTCCATATTTTCAAAACCGGCTACAGAGCTACATACAAACAGCTGTTATACAGCGTCTGTCAACCAGTCCATGCAGTTCTATGATTGGTCCCACCCTCCTAGTGATGATCAGTCCATACACATACAGATTTAATTTTTAGGTAGGCTTGTCAGCTTTTCTCTTGTAAGGTGTATCCAGTAAACGGGTTCATCCATTACTTGTGGGATATTCTCCTTCCCAACAGGAAGTTGCAAAGAGGACACCCACAGCAGAGCTGTCTATATAGCTCCTCCCCTAACCCCCACCCCCAGTCATTCTCTTTGCAACTCTCGACAAGATGGGAAGTATAAAGAGAGATGTGGTGACTTAGTGTAGTTTTGCCTTCAATCAAGAGTTTATTTTAAACGGTGCCGGCGTTGTACTGTTTTACTCAGCGGTTTGTAACTAAGGTCCATTGCTGTTCTCACACAAAACTGAAGAGTATGGGATAACTTCAGTTGGGGGAACGGTCTGCAGATTACCTGCTTTGAGGTATGTTCAGTACTTTTATTTCTAGAGAAAGGATAAGTCTAGAAAATGCTAACAGAACCTTGTGTATATTGAGGCAAGCTAGATGCAGTGATTTTGCAACGACTGGGATCATGCTTACAAAATGGGGTAATACTCATGTTCATACTCATATTAATTAGTGCCAAAACGTTTACATGTTTCATAAATGGGACGTTTTTTTCTCTGAGGGTGATAAGTCTTTAGTTGGGGCCTAGTTTTCCACATGGCATAGTCAGATACTCCTAGAAGTATTTCCTTAAGGCCCCTCTGACATCGAGTACATGGTGGGAGGGGCCTATTTTTGCGCTTCTGTTGCGCAGTTTCTTTCAGACTGAGACATCCAGCTTCCCTAGAGGAGTCCTCTTGCAATCGGAGGATCACTATAGAGGGCTTATTTCTTCTCTAATCGTATTTGAGGGCAGGTAGGAGCCACAGCAGAGCTGTGGCAAGGTGCTTAACTGTCTTTTACCGGTGGTTGACGTTTTTTAAATCTGGTTTGGGGGCTAAGGGGTTAATCATTCATTTGCAAGTGGGTGGGGCAATATATGACTACCGTGGACTTAAAGGATGCTTATCTCCACATTCCGATTCACAGAAAGCATTATCAGTTCCTCAGGTTCGCCTTCCTAGACAGGCATTACCAGTTTGTGGCTCTTCCCTTCGGGTTAGCCACGGCGCCAAGAGTCTTTACGAAGGTTCTAGGGTCCCTTCTGGCGGTTCTAAGGCCGCGAGGCATAGCGGCTCCTTACCTAGACGACATTCTGATCCAGGCGTCGACTTTTCAAATCGCCAAGTCCCATACGGACATTGTTCTGGCCTTTCTGAGGTCTCACGGGTGGAAAGTGAACAGAGAAAAGAGTTCTCTCTCTCCTCTCACAAGAGTTTCCTTTCTAGGAACTCTGATAGATTCAGTAGAAATGAAAATTTTTCTGACAGAGGTCAGGATATCAAAGCTTCTAACTTCCTTCCGTGTTCTTCATTCCACTTCTCGGCCATCAGTGGCTCAGTGTATGGAAATGATCGGCCTAATGGTGGCGGCAATGGACATAGTTCCGTTTGCCCGCCTACATCTCAGACCACTGCAACTTTGCATGCTCAATCAGTGGAATGGGGACTACACAGATTTGTCTCCTCTGTTAAATCTGGATCAAGAGACCAGGGATTCTCTTCTCTGGTGGTTATCTCGGGTCCATCTGTCCAGGGGAAAGTGTTTCCGCAGGCCAGAGTGGACTATAGTGACGACAGATGCCAGCCTTCTGGGCTGGGGCACATTCTGGAACTCCCTGAAGGCTCAGGGTTCGTGGACTCGGGAGGAAGCCCTCCTTCCGATAAACATTCTGGAACTCAGAGCGATATTCAATGCTCTTCAAGCCTGGCCTCAGCTAGCTGCGGTCAGATTCATCAGATTTCAGTTGGACAATATCACGACTGTAGCCTATATCAACCATCAGGGGGGAAAAAGAAGCCCCCTGGCAATGATGGAGGTTTCCAGGATAATTCTGTGGGCAGAGGTTCACTCTTGCCATCTCTCAGCTATCCATATCCCAGGAGTAGAGAACAGGGAGGCAGATTTTCTAAGTCGGCAGACCTTTCATCCGGGGGAGTGGGAACTCCATCCGGAGGTATTTGCCCAGCTGATTCAACTATGGGGCAAACCAGAACTGGATCTGATGGCGTCTCGTCAGAACGCCAAGCTTCCTTGTTACGGGTCCAGGTCAAGGGATCCCCAGGCAGCACTGATAGATGCTCTAGCAGTGCCCTGGTCCTTCAGCCTGGCTTATGTGTTTCCACCATTTCCTCTCCTCCCTCGTCTGATTGCCGAGATCAAGCAGGAGAGAGCTTTGGTGATTTTGATAGTACCGGCGTGGCCACGCAGGACTTGGTATGCAGATCTAGTAGACATGTAATCCTTTCCTCCATGGACTCTGCCGCTGAGGCAGGACCTTCTACTCCAAGGTCCATTCAAACATCCAAATCTAATTTCTCTGCGTCTGCTTGGAGATTGAACGCTTGATTTTGTCAAAACGTGGTTTCTCCGAGTCGGTCATTGATACCTTGATTCAGGCTTGAAAGCCTTTCACCAGGAAAATCTATCATAAGATGTGGTGTAAATATCTTCATTGGTGTGAATCCAAGGGTTACTCATGGAGTAAGGTCAGGATTCCTAGGATTTTCTTTTCTCCAAGAAGGATTGGAAAAGGGATTATAAGCTAGTTCCTTAAAGGGACAGATCTCTGCTCTGTCTATTCTTTTACACAAGCGTCTGGCTGATGTTCCAGACGTTCAGACGTTTTGTCAGGCTTTAGTTAGAATCAAGCCTGTGTTTAAACCTGTTGCTCCGCCATGGAGTTTAAATTTAGTTCTTAAAGTTCTTCAAGGGGTTCCGTTTGAACCTTTGCATTCCATAGATATCAAGCTTTTATCTTGGAAAGTTCTGTTCTTAGTAGCTATCTCTTCTTTCTGAGCTATCTGCCTTACAGTGTGATTCCCCTTATCTGATCTTCCATGCAGATAAGGTAGTTTTGCGTACCAAACCTGGGTTTCTTCCTAAGGTAGTATCTAATAAGAATATCAATCAGGAGATTGTTGTTCCGTCACTGTGTCCTAATCCTTCTTCAAAGAAGGAACGTCTGTTACACAATCTTGACGTGGTTCGTGCTTTAAAGTTTTATTTACAAGCTACTAAGGATTTTCGTCAAACATCTGCATTGTTTGTTGTCTACTCTGGGAGGAGGAGAGGCCAAAAGGCTTCGGCAACTTCTTTCTTTTTGGCTGAGAAGCATAATCCGGTTAGCTTATGAGACTGCTGGCCAGCAGCCTCCTGAAAGAATTACAGCTCATTCTACTAGAGCGGTGGCTTCCACTTGGGCTTTTAAACATGAGGCCTCTGTTGAACAGATTTGTAAGGCGGCGACTTGGTCTTCGCTTCATACTTTTGCTTTTTCGGAGGCTATTTTTGGGAGAAAGGTCTTGCAGGCAGTGGTGCCTTCCGTTTAAGTTCCTGCCTTGTCCCTCCCTTCATCCGTGTCCTAAAGCTTTGGTATTGGTATCCCACAAGTAATGGATGAACCCGTGGACTGGATACACCTTTACAAGAGAAAACAAAATGTATGCTTACCTGATAAATTTCTTTCTCTTGTGGTGTATCCAGTCCACGGCCCGCCCTGTCACTTTAAGGCAGGTGTTTTTATTTTTAAAACTACAGTCACCACTGCACCCTATAGTTTCTCCTTTTTCTTACTTGTCTTCGGTCGAATGACTGGAGGTGGGGTTAGGGGAGGAGCTATATAGACAGCTCTGCTGTGGGTGTCCTCTTTGCAACTTCCTGTTGGGAAGGAGAATATCCCACAAGTAATGGATGAACCCGTGGACTGGATACACCACAAGAGAGAAATTTATTAGGTAAGCATAAATTTTGTTTTTTCTAAGACTCTGCAGCCCACATTTTATCTCAGTCTGGCTGTGAATAGCTAATAACATGTACTGTTTGTTCATGTGTGCCATATAGATACCATTGTGCTCACTCCAGAGGAGTTATTTAAGAGTCGGCACTAATTGCCTGAAATGCGAGTCTGTCAAAAGATCTAAGATAAGGAGGTAGTTTCTTGTTTGTATTCAAATTACTCTTGGGTCTCCCTATCAGTGAAAAGGGGAAACCAGACGTGGACTCCTTGCACATATGCCCTAGAGAGGTGCAACTGCACCTTACTGACGAGGCCCAAGGGATGCCGAAACGTACGTCTGGAGTTTGTTGTTTTCTCTTGTTCAGAGAAGAATTGCCCGGTATTTTGGCGCTGGACTGTCATTGGGCAGGGTCAGACTGATATGCTACAGGATATTTCTTTCCAAAGGCATGGAGAGTCCACAAATCCATTCAATTACTAGTGGGAATTCAACTCCTGGCCACCATGTGGAGGCAAAGAACACCCCAGCAAAGCTTCAAGTATCCTCCCACTTCACACAATCCCCAGTCATTCTGTGCCTGTGTAACATTGTAGGTGATGTGCGAAGATGGTGTCTGAAGGAAATCAAGTTATTAATCCTTTAATGGGTTCTTTTCCCTGCAAGCAAGGATTGGGGTTATGCTGTGTCCTTGTAATTCTCTTTAGTAAGAGTAATGGTGGCTTTTAGCAGTTGGAAGACGGTGAGGTGGTCTTTGCTTACCTTCCAAATTTTTTGCTACCCCTATATAGAAAAACCAGAGTTTGTTACTCTGTTTTTTCTTTATCTACAGGTCTGTCAGTAAGGATTCTGTCACACCTGTTGCTGTACCTGCCCTACAGTGGAGTCACAGATAAGTGCTTTTACCTTCTAGGTGAGAAGGATGCAGCACTTAGTAGTTCCTTGTTTGAAGAAAAAAAAAATACAAATAAAAATAAAATGTTATTTAGAGAACAAGGTGGATCCTTATGGAGCTGAATATCCCTTTTAGGATTGGGGAATTTATTTGGGCAGCAGTTCAGGGCACTGTTCTGTCATAAGAAGGCTATGTGGATTTGTTTGCACAGTTTCCTTTTATTTTGAATTTAGGGCAATATTTTTTTAAGGAGTTTACTTCCTGAGTGCTGAGCAGTTTGTTTCTAGTCGGCTGTTTGGAAGTTGGATTACAAGGGGATGGAGCGGATTTTCTGGTGTTGGGTTGTTTTTTCTGCCTGTTGCTTCTCTCTGATGTTTGCAGCTTTCTAGGATCTGCAGTTGTAACAGGATTGTTATCTGCTGGTGTGGATTTGATTCCTGCTTACCGGTTGGGTGAGTCTCTCCAGCGTGACTGGGGTGTAGAGGTGCCGGTTTTAATAATTGATATTTATGTAAAAAAAAAAAAATATATATATATATATAATTATTTATAAAGAAATTACAGTATAAGGGGAAAAAGGGCTATTTAATTTGCTATGGATTCCGATCCTAAACTTTCTCTGCCCTTTTCTGGATCAGGTAGGGGGCAGGCTTTCCTTCTTTCAGCAGGCTTGGATTCACAACATTCTAGACCCTTGGGCAGTGGATATAGTCTTCCATGGATACAAAATAGGATTCAAATCTTGTCCCCCCAGGGACAGATTTCTACTATCAAGATTATCTGTAAACCAAGTAAAGAGGGCGGCCTTCTTAAACTGTGTAAAGGAACGGTCTTCTGGGAGTGATTGTCCCAGTTCCTCTATCAGAACAAGCTCAGGGATTTTATTCAAATCTTTTTGTGGTTCCCAAAAAGGAGGGAACTTTTCTGACCCATTGTAGACCTCAAGTCTCAACAATTTTCTCAAGGTTCCGTCCTTCAAAATGGAGACTATTCGTTCTATTCTCCCTCTAGTTCAGGAGGGTCAATTTATGACCACCATAGACCTGAAGGATGCATATCTACATGTGCCTATTTGCAAGGAACATTTCAAGTTCCTGAGGTTTGTCTTTTTGGATCAACATTTCCAATTTGTATCCCTTCCTTTCAGCCTCGCCACTACTCTGCGGATCTTTACGAACATTCTAGGGGCTCTTTTGGCTGTGGTCAGGTCTCTAGGGATTGTGGTGGTTCCTTACCTGGACAATATCTTGGTTCAGGCGTCATCTTTTCAGTTAGCAAGATCCCATACAGATTCTCTTATCTATTCTCAGATCTCACGGGTGGAAGGTGAATCTAGGAAAAAGTTCCTTGGTGGCAAGTACCAGGGTATGTTTTCTGGGAACAATCATAGACTCAGTATCTATGGAATTTTTTTTTGACAAAGGTCAGATAAATCAAGCTACTTGCGGCCTGTTCTCTTCAGTCCTCGTTTCGTCCATCAGTGGCAGTGTATATGGAAGTAATTGGTCACATGGTGGCATCCATGGACATTATTCTGTTTGCTTGCTTCCATCTGAAACCTTTACAGTTATGTATGCTCAGTCAATGGAACAGAAACCACTCAGACTTTTTCTCAGAGGATAATTTTAGACTCCCAGGCAAGGATTTCTCTTTCCTGGTGGATCTCCCAAGACCATTTGTCTTAGGCCACTTGTTTCCTGAGACCTTCTTGGGAGATTGTGACCATGGATGCCAGCCTGTTAGGCTGGGGAGCAGTTTGGGGTTCTTTAAGAGCTCAGGGACTTTTGACTCAGGAGGCGTCTGCCCCCCTATAAATATCCTAGAATTGAGAGCAATTTTCAATGCTCTAACAGCTTGGCCTCAAACTGGTTTTAGTCCGGTTTATCAGATTTCAATCGGACAACATCACTTCGGTGGTGTATATTAACCACCAAGGAGGAACTCATAGCTTATTAGCTATGAAGGAGGTGACTAGCATTCTTCAGTGGGCAGAGTCTCACAATTGTCATCTCTCTGCTATTCATATCCCAGGGGTGGACAACTGGGAAGCGGATTATCTGAGTTGAAAGACTTTCCACCCAGAGGAATAGGTTCTCCATCCGGAAGTATTCTCAATGTTAACCCTCAAATGGGTAGTTCCGGAGCTGGATCTGATGGCATCTCGTCTAAACGCCAAACTTCCAGTACAGAGCAAGATCAAGAGATCCTCGAGCAGCTCTGGTCGGCACCCAGGCACTGCCATGGGACTTCGGTCTAATTTATCTGGTTTCTCCGGGTGCCCTCCTTCCTCGGGTGATAGCCCATATCAAACAGGAGCAGGATTTGGTGATTCTAATAGCTCCAGCAAGGCCTTGCAGAACTTGGTTTGCAGGCCTAGTGAGGATATTGTTGTAATTTTCCCCGTGGATATTGCCTCTGAGGAAGGATCTTCTACTTCAGGGTCCCTTCCTCCATCCGAACTTAGTTTCTCTGAAGCTGACTGCTTGGAGATTGAATGGTTTGTCTTGTCCACACGAGGATTTTCTGTGAAGGTTATTAAGACTATGATTCAGGCCTGTTACTCGCAAGATTTATTATACGGTATGGCGTAAATACCTTCATTGGTGCGGATCTAGGGGATTTTCTTGGTGTCAGGTGAGAATTCCCCATATTCTGTCCTTTCTTCAGGAGGGTCTGGAGAAAGGTTTATTAGTCAGTACTCTAAAGGGTCAGATTTGGGCTCTGTCGATTCTTTTGCAGAAGCATCTTGCAATTTTGCCAGATGTTCAATCTTTTGTCCAGGCTTTGGTTAGAATTGGGCCTGTGTTTAGGTCAATTGCTCCTCCTTGCATAGATATTTTCCTAAGAAAATTATTTTAACAGAACGCCGCTCCTTGCTCTACTGAACGGGTCTGTATTTTTCAGAAGCGCATTGTGGCACGCTGCCTATTCACAGCCGGCCCAACCGCGCAATTACACTCAATATAGCTTGCTCTCGCTCTGGTCTGGTAGTGGGAACGAGCTAGATTGAGTTTAATGGCGCGGTCGGGCCGGCTGTAGATAGACAGTGTGACATGATGCGCTTCTGAAAAAATTGCACTAAGTAAGAGAGGAGAGAAGCGCAGACTCGGGTGTAGATATAAACTTTAATCATATAACACATGAGATACTAAAAACTCACAAGATGAAGATATATATGTGCCCAACAATACAGACTCCCAATGAAGAAAGTTCCACAGGCGGGTACACACTGGTCTGTTTAGCCTCCAGACGTTCCGCCAGGACGCCAGCAGATAAAACACCGTTAGTGAGTAACAAGTCCGGTCACTCGATCTGTATAGGTCCTTCCGACGGCGATCAATCAAACCAGCTCTGCAGTAGCAAGAGGATCACGCCCTTGAACGTTACCAATAGAAACCCGCGTGTGCTAGGAATCTACGGCTGCCTCATAGGAACAAATGCAGGTTGCAAAATTCTATGCGTTTCGTCCCGATCGACAGGACTTTGTCAAGAATAATGATACAGTTGCGCCATGCTCCTTATAAAAGGATGATCGAGACCACCCTAATTGGGTAATTTAGTAAACTTAATAGTGACATATTATAACGAACATAGCGCCAGCTTTGCAATGATTGCAATATACAAAATGGATTCAATAAACATGCTTAGAAAAGTTAAAAACAAGTGCACTTAAATGCATATCCATAAGTTTTTGCAAAATTAAAAACTAATACATTGTGACAATCCTATACAATACAATTGATATATATATATAAAATACAATTAATGTGTAAAAAAATACATAAAAACACAGTACTAATATGATAATAAGAAATGCTATTAAAAAATATACATTGTAGATGAACTGACAAAATAAAACTATTAAAAAAGAACTGTTAAGATATTTCATAAAAATGCTTGGATATCTAATTCAATATTTAACCCTTTCGGCTAAAATATAAGCGAATATTAAACTAAAACAAACTAGCCAGTATTACTTTTTTTGCAGTGATTGTTGCACAAATACTCATTAACCCCTTAATGGCAGAGGACGTACCAGGTACGTCATAGAAAAAACTTCCTTTAATGACAATTGACGTACCTGGTACGTCCTCTGTTGTCTGAAGTGCTGGAAGCGATCATGATTGCGCGTGCAGGCAAAATATGCAAGCAAATGGAAAGAAGAAAAAAAAAAGACCGATGTAGCTGCAGGGGGATCTCAGTTATTTAGTAAGGGATCTGGGAGGGGGAGGGATGTAAGATCATTTAGGGGGACCAGCTACACTACAGAAAACAAATTCATATAAAAAAGTTAAAAAAACACGGAAACTCATTTAACTTGGTTGGCACATGCACAAATAACACACTTTGTTACCACACACAAAGCGAAAGACTCCCTATTACGACATCCGACCAATTTTGAAAAGCTTTGTGTAGCTGGACGCCCTCGCACACACCTAATATCCACTCTTTACAAGACACTCCAGATACCAAATGATGAACACCTCCCGACATACACAGAGGCATGGGGAAGGGAACTGGGAATAGAACTGACACCTGATATCTGGAAGTACGTATTTCTTAACAACAAAATCGCTTCTATATCAGCACAAGTGCAAGAGTCAAATCTGAAATATCTTACAAGGTGGTATCTCACACCAAGCAGGCTAAAAACGATCTACCCCACATCATCGGGCAGATGTTGGAGGGGGTGTGCCACTGAAGGCACCATCATACATATATGGTGGGAATGCCCCAAAATCCAGGATTTCTGGACGGAAGTAGTAACACACATATGCAACACATTAGAAACTATAGTCCCACAGGATCCCAAAATACTCCTCCTTACGGGCTTGCCACGACTTAAACTCAAGGCAAAAAGCAAACTCCTTCTGACGATGTTGAGCAGTGCAAAGCTTTTAATTCCCCGGCATTGGAAAACCACAACAACCCCCACAGTACAGGAATGGGAAAATCAAGTAGACACAATATTGCAACTAGAACGGTATTATTATCTTAAGAGCGGCTCAGTAGAGACACATGAAATGATGTTACAAAGCTGGAAACCGATCTAGACACGCTAACTCTCAGACATGAGGGCAGCATAGGGGTATGGACTTCCTCCCTCGCTTCCACCTCCCCCCCTTCCCTTTCTGTCATAAGGGGGCAGCGGCCTCCGCCACAGGTATAGCATTCTATCCCCCCCCCCCCCCACCTCTAGGGTCCCTCTGCTTAGAAAACATATAACAGGTCGGGATGAGACATGAGGGACAGACAGCATGACCTCACAGGGGATAAGAGAGGGTTTGGGAAGTTAGGGACGGGAACTTGGACTTACTACGATTGGACGCAATGTCTAAAATATAACTGAAGGTATCAATAATTATGTTTCAATGATAAACTTGAATGGTGTAAAGTTCCATGGACTGGTGTACGATTTCATTATAGTCTGGTTCACTTTGCAGATGCGCAAGGATTTGTTAAAAACTAATGTAATATGTTATATTTTGTTGTATTGCAATATTTCATTTTTACGATGTAATGTTTATTGATTTCTCAATAAAGCTTTTGCAAAAAAAAGAGATGGCCATCTACAGTTTGTATATTGTAAATCTTTGATCAGACATAAGATACGCTTCTCCTAATTAAAATAACATTCAAGTTATTTCAAAGAGAAAAAAAAAACTAAAAAAAAAAAAACCTATTTTGGGGGGCAAATTGGGTACTGGCAGGCAGCTGCCAGTACCCAAGATGGCGGCAAATAGGTAGAAGGGGAGGGTTAGAGAGATGTATGGGGGGGGGGTCAGGGAGGTTGTGGGGTAAGGGGGGATCCATCACTGCAGACTGTATGAAAAAAAAAAAAAATTTTTTTATTTCAGTACTGGCAGACTTTCTGCCAGTACTTAAGATGGCGGTGATAATTGTGAGGTGGGGGAGGGAGGAGAGCTGTTTGAGGGGGGTCAGGGGGTGGGATGTGTCAGGTGGGAGGCTTATCTCTTCACTAAAGCTAAAAATTATCCCTACAAGCTTCCTAATTAACCCCTTAACTGCTGGGCATATTACAAGTGTGGTGCGCAGCAGTATTTAACGACCTTATTACCAAAAAGCAACGCCAAAGCCATATATGTCTGCTATTTCTGAACAAAGGGGATCACAGAGAAGCATTTACAACCATTTGTGCCATAATTGCACAAGCTGTTGGTAAATAATTTCAGTGAGAAACCTAAAATTGTGGAAAATTTAATTTTTTTTTATTTTTTTTATTTGATCGTATTTGGCGGTGAAATGGTGGCATGAAATATACCAAAATGGGCCTAGATCAATCATTTGGGTTGTCTACTACACTAAAGCTAAAATTAAACCTAAAAGCTCCCTACAAGCTCCCTAATTAACCCCTTCACTGCTGGGCATAATACACGTGTGGTGTGCAGCTGCATTTAGCGGCCTTCTAATTACCAAAAAGCAACGCCAAAGCCATATATGTCTGCTATTTCTGAACAAAGGGGATCCCAGAGAAGTATTTACAACCATTTATGCCATAATTGCACAAGTTGTTTGTAAATAAATTCAGCGAGAAACCTAAAGTTTGTGAAAATTTTTTTGAAAAAGTCAACAATTTTTTTTTATTTGATCGCATTTGGCGGTGAAATGGTGGCATGAAATATACCAAAATGGGCCTAGATCAATGCTTTGGGATGTCGTCTAAAAAAAAATATATACATGTCAAGGGATATTCAGGGATTCCTGACAGATATCAGTGTTCCAATGTAACTAGCGCTAATTTTGAAAAAAAGCGGTTTGGAAATAGCAAAGTGCTACTTGTATTTATGGCCCTATAACTTGCAAAAAGAGAACATGTAAACATTGGGTATTTCTAAACTCAGGACAAAATTTAGAAACTATTTAGAATGGGTGTTTTTTTGGTGATTGTAGATGTGTAACAGATTTTGGGGGTCAAAGTTAGAAAAAGTGTGTTTTTTTCCATTTTTCCTCATATTTTTTTAAAAAAATTTATAGTAAATTATAGGATATGATGAAAATAATGGTATCTTTAGAAAGTCCATTTAATGGCGATAAAAACGGTATATAATATGTGTGGGTACAGTAAATGAGTAAGAGGGAAATTACAGCTAAACACAAACACTGCAAAAATGTAAAAATAGCCATTGTCATTAAGGGTAAGAAAATTGAAAAATGGTCCGGTCATTAAGGGGTTAAACCAATGTATGTAAGATTATGCAATTAAATTGTGCTTTGGGTAACTTAAAGGGATAGTAAAGTCCAAAATAAACTTTTATGATTCAGATAGGGCATGACATTTTAAACAACTTTCCAATTTACTTTTATCATCAAATTTGCTTTGTTCCCTTGGTGGTATTTTTTAAAAGCTAAACCTAGGTAGGCTCAAACTTATTTCTAAACTGTGGAAAACTGCCTCTTAGCTCAGAGCATTTTGAAAGTTTTTCACAGTTAGACACTGCTAGTTCATGTGTGTCATATAGATAACATTGTGCTCACTCCTGTGGAATTATTTGAGTCTGCACTGATTGGCTAAACTGCATGTATTTAAAAAGCACTGAAATAAGGGGGCAGTCTGCAGAGACTTAGATACAAGTTAATCACAGAGATAAAAAGTATATTAATATAACTGTGTTAGTTATGCAAAACTGGGGAATGGGTAATAAAGGGATTATCTATCTTTTTAAACAATAACAATTCTGGTGTAGACTGTCCATTTTAAAGGGATATTAAACCCAACATGTTTCTTTAATTATTCAGAAAGATAATACCATTTTTAAAAAGTTTACTTCTATTTTCAAATTTTTGTTCTCATGTTATTGAAGGGATACCTAGGCAGGTAGTGTGCACATGCCTGAAGCTCTACATGACAGGAAATAGTGCTGCCATCTAGTGCTCCTGTTAATGTATAACATTGTTGCAAAACTGCTGCCATCTAGTGCTGCAGACACGTGCACACTCATAAGCTCACTTTACTGCTTTTCAACAAAGGATAACAAGAAACAAACGAAGAAAATTTGATAACAGAAGTAAATTGGAAAGTTGTTTAAAATTGTATGTTGTATCTGAATCATGAAAGAAAAAAAAATTGGATTTTATGTCTCTTTAACATTTATAAATAAAATATTTCCAAGTATTATACTAGTCCCACCGGCCTATGGTTATTATATTTTGTCACCTAAATGTTCAAATAAAACTGGCTCTTTTTTTCCCCAGGAACGATAATAGCCCAGAAGAAAATAAAAAGTCCAAGACAGAAGAGAGTCCCACACAGTCCCAAGAGATATCAAAGACCTCTGATACTTCTGCACCTCCTGCTACTTCAGCACCCTCTTCCACCAGTGCATCTGCTGTGACCACCTCGCCTACTATTATCTATACACCTTATTCCAGCCCTAGACCTGCTATAAATGTTCCTCATATCCGTCCTCCAATCAGAACACGTTCTCCTTCACCATTCCCACCACCAAGACCTTTCCACGGGATGGGCCCACCCACAGGACCTCCGGGACCAGCTTCAGGACTTTTATCACCACCTCCTGGACCACGTCCACCATTACCAGGGCCACCACGACCACCATTCAGACCTCCTCCTCCCGGTGTGTTCTACAGACCTTGGCATCCGGTAAGCCTATTATAACATTAGCCTAATTAATGACATAAGAATCATGCATTTGCTATATGAGGCAGAATCTTAAATTGTGCTGCTTTGATTCCATGCCTGGCTCCCCTTAATAGTGAATTAAAGAAGCAGCTATTTAGCAGTTGCTTGAAATGCTGATAAAATGCTGCAATCAAATAAAAATCCACACGAACCAATTGAGCAAAATAGTAGCCAAGTTTTCCCTAAAACACAACAATGTATATGGAATCTGCAATTAGTAATGCTGAACTTTTTCTGCCCCCTTATTGTCTTAATGTCCTATACTAGCATTTTAAAGGGACACCCAATATATTCTCAGTATTTTTATGTGCTCACTTTGTGGCTCCTACTGAGCCGGTGCAAGAGTTCAGTGTATACATACGAGTCTGTAATTGGCTGTTACATGATACATTGGGCAGGGAAATTAAATCATAAAAAAAAAAAAAATCTACTGATCATTTGAAATTCATACTAGTTGCTATTGCTTTGTCTTATGTATTTGTGGATTATACAATTCCACTGTATTTAATGGTCCATAAAATTGTGGATGATCTTCAGCATATTCAGAAGCCATCATTCAAATCTTAAATGACCACTAAACACGGTAGAATAGCATAATTAATAAATGCCTAATAAAAAGACAACACAAAAGCACTTAAGGGATAGTAAACCACAACATTTTCTTTTAGGATTCAGATAGAACATACAATTTTAAACAAATTTGCAATTTACTTCTATTGTCAAATTTCCTTCATTCTCTTGTTATCCATTGCTGAAGGAACAGCATTACACTACTGGCAGCTAGCTGAACATGAGACAAATGTGTGCAGGCACCAATTAGCAGCAGCTCCCACTAGTGTACGATATGTGCGTATTCATTTTTTAACAAGGGATACTAAGAGAATGAAGCACATTTGAAAATAGAAGTGAATTTAAAAGTGTATTAAAATTACATGCTCTATGTGAATTTGCAAGTTTAATTTTGACTTTTCTATTCCTTTAGGTTTAATTTTTTATATGAGTAGTAGATTTCTTGGTTGTAAGAGTCCATGAACCATTACTCTTGGGAATTACCTTCCCTGCTACTAGGAGGCGGCAAAGATTCCCAAACCCCAAGAACTTGTTTTGGAGCCATTTGTTTGGGCGCCTCAAGCTATTGCTGTGATCCCATGATGAGGTATTTTATTCTCATTCCTTAAGAGCTCAGTTGTTAATTGGGGTTATTATTTCTGTGTTTACACTATGGAATCTTCTGAATCTGCCCCTGATCCTCCTTTGGAAGCTGAAGTTTCTTAACACTTTTCTTCCAATATTAAGTGTTTATTGTAAACAGGCGGAGGTATCCCCTCCTCCTTATTTATGTGATACCTATCTTAATGTTTTTATGCTTTTAGACCAATCTAATGCACTTGCTTCCAAAGGTATTATTGCTCCTGTTTGTTCATCACAGGACGGTCCAGCTCAAATCGCTCTTGACATGAAAAAGTTTATTAAGGCTACAGTGTCTGAAATGTTGACAGTCAATTCTGTCTTCAAGTAAGGGTAAAAGGTCAGTACAAGATATGCCTTCTACTAGTAGCAATATTCCTGGTTCTTTTGAGGCCAATGAAGCTTCTGAGGGTGAGTTTTTTTTCTGATGCTCAGGGACCGGCCTCTGATCCTGAGCCTGCTTCTTCCACCTTTTTGTTTACAATTGATCATATTTCTTTTTTATTATAGGAGGTTTTGCTTAGATTAGAAATTAAGGATTTTTCTGGAGAGGGGTCTACCAGTTGTTTAGATTCTTATTATAAACCTACTAATGATTCTTCTGAGGTTTTTCCTGTGGTTGGGATTATTTATAAAAAATGGTTTAAACCTGGTAGTTCATTTAATCCTTCAGCAAGGTTTAAAAAGATGTATCCTCTTCCAGTTTCTAATATTGAGCTTTGGGAAGCTGTCCCTAAGGTGGATGGTGCCATTTCCACTTTGGCTAAACCTAAGTCCAGACTCTTGAATATTTCTTTTTAAGGAAAGAAATTGTTTCGACCAGATCTAGATTCTATTATTTCCGCTCTTACTGGTAGTAAGGGAAAATACTGAACCTGGCCACCAGAAGGTGACAGACACCCCAGCCCAAAGGCTTAAATACTCCCCCTCCTCTCATATCCCAGACATTCTTTGCCTTTCGTCACAGGAGGTTGGCAGAGAAGTGTCAGAAGATTCGGAGTAGTTCCTTATGAAGGGTATCTACCCTTCGAAATGGGACTGGAGTTTTAAGTAGTTTTGTCAGCCTCTCAGTGAGAGCATTGACGAAAGTTAGAGTCTGGAGATGCAGGGAGAGTCTTTCTGCGAATCCATCCAGACTCGTATTAACAGCTCCTAAGCAATCAGTGTTGACGAGTTTCACTGCCTGCTTCCATCACTCAAATCCATGTCAAGAGCGATGCTACAAGACTGTCAAACTTGAGAGGCTGTGTTTCTGTTCCACGGCATAGATTCCGGTAAGATCGTTTCATTTTTTTATACACATATGATAACGCAAGAAGACAGGGTCACAGTGTGGCTCCTTTTATCTGTATGGAATCAAGGGTTAATATCTCCGGAGGGGGATTATTGAACAGGGGGTATTAATCACATTATTTTATTATGATTATGCTGCGACATGTGTGAGATAAGGCTCAGGAAGATGTTGGAACGTACAGGTTTTACTTCCTTTTTTGGAAGCTGCACAGCCTGAAAGGCTTGGCGCTTTTTTTTTTATATTACTGTTATAGCACGGGTGGTCCTGCATTGCGCACCACATGACCGGGTGTGGTCACACTGATTTCCTCTTTCCTGACACTGCGGTTTACCGGAGAAGAAGCGGTTTCTCTGTTTGGCCTGGGTCATAGGAGGTGGTGAGTGCCCCAGCCATTGGGGGTATAAAGGTTCCATTTTATCTTATTATTCAATAGTCTGCTTAATAAGCGCAAGCTATGGAGGATTCTGATGCGTTAGAGTTTACTCCCTCTTTACCTAAGTCTAATACCTGTCTATATTGTGAGGAGGCCGCGGTATACCCGCCTGCTCAATTATGTTCCACATGCCTTGATAAAGTAATCATGTCAAAGTAAGTTAATGCTTGATACCACTGAGCCGTCCACCTCTGAGGAGTCTCCGTCCCGTGAGGTGCGCTCCCTACAGTCATCTCCTAATACACATGCAACTTCCTGTAGCACTCCTAATCCTCCATCTGGAGGGGCCCTTTTACCGCCAAACTTTACTGAGCAGCTACAAACGGCAGTGTCTGCGGCCTTTAGTGCTTTAACTCGCCCTGCTAAACGCAAGCGAAACGTCAAATATTGCTATCCTTCCCATGGGTCATCTACTAGCTTATTGGATTTATCTGATACAAGATTATCTGATGATGAAGACGCCTCTGATACTTCAGTGGGTGCTCTTTCTGGGTCGGAATCTGCTGCCTCTAATCCTCCAGCTGCGGAGGAACCAGACTTTAGATTATGGATTGAACATTTACACTTTCTGCTAAAGGAAGTTTTGGCTACTCTAGAGGTTCCAGAGCCTAAATTGCCTAAAGAACCTTTGATTCCTAAATTAGATAAGGTCTACGAGGACAGGGTTGTACCACAGACTTTCCTGGTTCCTGTAAAGATGACGAATATTATTAAGAATGAATTGGAAAGAATTGGTTTTTCATTTTACCCTTCTTCCTTTAAAAAATTGTTCTCGTTCCGGACTCTCAATTGGAGTTGTGGGGTTCCATCCCCAAGGTGGATGGCGCTATCTCCACGCTTGCTAAACGCACAAGTTGAGACTTCTTTCCCTCCCATTTAAGGGAAAGATTCTATTTGGTCCAGGCCCGGACTCAATTATCTCCACGGTTACTGGAGGCAAAGGTGCCTTTTTACCACAGGATAAGAAGAACAAACCTAAAGGACAAGGTCCTAATATTCTTTCGGATAAATCCCAACGTCGGCAGCCCTCCGCAAAGCCCGAGCAATCCAAGGGGACTTGGAAGCCAGCTCAGTCCTGGAATAAATCCAAGGAGAACAAGAAACCTGCCAAGACAAAGTTGGCATAAAGGGGCGGCCCCCGATCCGGCTCTGGATCTTGTAGGGGGCAGACTGGACTCTTTTCAGAAGCTTGGTTTGGGGATGTGCAAGACCCGTGGGTCCTGGAGGTCATCGCTCAGGGATATAGATAGGATAGATTTCAAGTCTAATCCACCCAGGGGCAGATTCCTCTTGTCAAACTTGTCTTTAAGGCCATAAAAGAGAGAGGCCTTTCTAGGGTGCGTGAGGGATCTCTCCTCCCTGGGAGTCATTGTCCCAGTACCTCTTGCAGAAAGAGGTCTGGGATACTACTCAAACCTTTTTATGGTCCCAAAGAAGGAGGGAACTTTCCACCCGCTTCTGGACCTAAAGTGCTTAAACAAATTCCTATCTGTCCCCTCGTTCAAGATGGAGATAATAAGGTCCATCCTTCACTTAGTTCAGGAAGGACAGTTCATGACCACGATAGATCTGAAGGATGCTTACCTTCATGTTCCAATACACAAGGAACACTTCAAGTTCCTAAGGTTCCTGGAACAGCGCTTCCAGTTTATTGCACTTCCGTTTCGTCTAGCTAGTGCACCAAGAGTTTTTACGAAGGTTCTAAGGGCTCTGCTTGCAATGGCCAGAACCAGAGGTATAGCAGTAGCGCCATACTTGGACGATATTCTGGTTCAAGCACCATCCTGTCGTCTGGCAGAAGACCATTTGAAAGCTCTTGTATTTCGTCTTCGATCGCATGGATTGAAGATAAACTTAGAAAAGAGTTCTCTTATTCCCAATACCAGGGTGGAATTCCTGGGGACTATAATAAATTCCATATCCAGGAGGATATTCCTTACAGACCAGAGACGTTACAAGCTAATTTCCGCTTGTCTTGCCCTCCAGACCTCCTTAAGGCCCTCTGTGGCTTGGTGTATGGAGGTGATTTGTCTCATGGTGTCCAGCATGGACATCATTCCTTTTGCCAGATTCCATCTCAGACCACTTCAGCTGTGCATGCTGAGACAGTGGAATGGCGATCATTCGGATCTGTCTCAACAGATTTCTCTGGACAACCAGTCGAGAGAATCGCTCTTTTGGTGGCTCTGTCCAGATCACCTGTCCCAAGGGACATCCTTCTTGAGACCATCCTGGGAGATTGTGACTACGGACGCAAGTCTCTCAGGATGGGGAGCTGTTTGGGGTGCCAGGAAAGGCACAGGGCCTATGGACTCGAGAGGAATCCCTCCTCCCGATCAACATTTTGGAACTTTGAGCGATCTTCAATGCTCTGAAGGCTTGGCCTCTTCTGGTTTTGTCCCAGTTTATCAGATTCCAATAAGACAACATGACCTCTGTGGCTTACATCAACCATCAGGGGAAAACGAGGAGCTACCTAGCAATGAGGGAAGCATCTCGGATTCTGGAGTGAGCGAAGGCCCACAATGATCCACATTCCGGGTGTCGACAACTGAGAAGCGGATTTCCTCAGCAGACGATCCTTTCCTTTCAGTCGGGGGAATGCTCTCTCCATCCCGAGGTGTTTGCGGAGAAAGATCTCATGGCGTCCCGGCTCAATTCCAAGCTACCCAGATATGGGTCGCGGTCCAGGGGTCCTCAGGCGGAGCTAATAGATGCATTAGCAGTGCCTTGGAGGTTCAATCTAATTTAAATTTTTCCGCCGTTGCCACTTCTCCCTCGTGTAGTGGCCCGCATCCAGCAGGAGCAAGCTTTAATGAAACTGATTGCTCCATCATGGCCGCAAAGGATGTGGTTCGAGGACATGGTGGGGATGTCCTCATCTCCTCCATGGAAGTTACCTTGTCGCAGGGATCTGCTGGAACAGGGTCCTTTTGTTCATCAGAGTCTAGATTCTCTGAGGCTGACTTCGTGGAGATTGAACGCTTAGTCTTAGCCAAGAGACGTTTCTCTGAGAGGGTTATTGACACTCTTATTCAGGCTTGTAAGCCTGTTACTCGTTGCATCTATCATAAGGTGTGGAGAGCTTACTTCTTCTGGTGTGAAGAACATGGTTTTGCCTGGCATAAGGTTAAGGCTGCCAGGATTCTTTCCTTTCTCCAGGAGGGTCTGGAGAAGGGCCTTTCTGCCAGTTCCCTGAGGGGACAGATTTTGGCCCTTCCTGTTTTGCTATACAAGAGGCTTGCAGAGCTCCCTGATGTGCAATCCTTCATTAAGGCTCTGATCAGGATCAGACCTGTGTTTAGATCTAACACTCCACCTTGGAGTTTGAATCTTGTTAAGTTTTTGCAACGGGCTCCATGTGAGCCTATGCATTCGGTTGACATTAAATTGTTGTCCTGGAAGGTTCTTTTCTGTTGGCTTTTGCGTCGGCACTCAGAATTTCTGAAATGGCTGCCTTGCAATGTGAGCCTCCTTATCTGGTGTTCCACACTGATAATGCTGTCCTACTTACCCGTTTGGATTTTCTTCCTAAGGTGGTGTCTGATCGTAACATTAATCAGGAGATTGTGGTTCCTTCCTTGTGTCCTTATCCTTCTTCTTAGAACGAATGTTTACTTAATAATTTGGATGTGGTTCGAGCATTGAAGTTTTATCTTCAGGTTACTAAGGATTTTAGACAAACTTCTTCCTTGTTTGTTATCTACTATGGGAAGCATAAGGGTCTGAAGGCTTCTTCGACTTGCTTATCTTTTTGGTTGAGGAGTGTTATACGCTTAGCTTATGAGTCAACGGGACTTAGACCTCCTCAGAGGATTACAGCTCATTCCACTTGAGCGGTGGCTTCCTCTTGGGCCTTTAAGAAGGGGATCTCTATGGATCAGATTTGTAAGGCGGCTACCTGGTAGCCGCTTTTGGGAGAAAGATTTTGCAGGGTGTGGTGCCCTCAGATTAGGGTCCGCCTTTCTTTTACCCCGCAGTTATCATTCAGTGTCCTCTAGAGCTTGGGTATAGCTTTCCCAAAAGTATGGAATGATGCCATGGACTCTCCTCATATTAAGAAGGAAAACATAAATTATGCTTACCTGATAATTAATTTCCTTCTGTATGAGGAGAGTCCAAGGCCCCTGCCCGTATACTCCGATGGGCGGACCAAAATTTGTTTTCTCTTCTGGCACCATTTATACCCTGATATTTCTCCTACTGTTCCTTGTTCCTTAGGCAGAATGACTGGGATATGAGGGAAGTAGGGGGAGTATTTAAGCCTTTGGCTGGGGTGTCTTTGCCTCCTCCTGGTGGCCAGGTTCAGTATTTCCAAAAAGTAAGGAATGCTATGGACTCTCCTCATACAGAAGGAAATTAAATTATCAGGTAAGCATAATTTGTTTTTCTTCCACAAGATAAGAAATCCAGAGGTACTTTTAAGGTTTCAAATAGTTTTTGTTCCTTTCATCAAAATAAGGAACAAACATTTGATTCCTCCTCAGCTAAGCAAGGTTTCTCAAGTTGGAAACCAAGTTCTAATTGGAACAGTCCAAAAAGTCTACTCGTGCTCCCAAGTGCCATGAAGGTGCGGCCCCCAATCCAGAGTTTCAGGTAGGGGGCAGGTTCTTGGGCTCTGAATATAATTTCCAAAGGATATAATTTCCATAGGTATCAGGGTATGAGCTCCCAGAGAAACACAACTTCAGGGAAGCGCTCAGACACTCGCTCAGTGTGGTAGTCGGCAACTAGCAGTGATCTTCGCGTAAGCAACACCCCCCCTCATGATGTCGCACTGACATATCCAGCTCTGCCAGCTGATCCGGTGCAAAGAAAAGAGCGTTCCACCATCGCTCCAACAAACAATAGGCAGCAACAATCAACGCACCTGGTTTAGGCTAGCAGATAATGAAGAGTCTGTTACTCAAGTTGATGCTTGAAAGCTGTATTTTATTGCTGCAAATTCTATAAAAAACGGCATATACTTGAGAAAAAACAGGCAGCAAAGGTAAGGTCAGGTCAGACACGTTTTATATAATCACAACATATCTTCCTCAGTGACCATGACCATGCCTTTCATTCAGCAAAGGCAGTTTATGTCCACAATAGATTTAAAGGATGCTTACCTCCATATTCTGATTCACAAAGTTTGCTGGTTTTCTTATTGAGGCCACTTCAGCATTGTATGTTTCAACATTGCTGCAGAGATCATACTCTAATGTCTCAGGGGATTTTTCTCGATTTCAAAACAAGACAGTCTCTGACTTGGTAGCAGGATCACCAGCTGATTTTGCAGAGGGTTTCATTTGCTGGTCCTATTCAGTCTGTGCAAGAAATGAGGATAATCCAGCACCGGCTTCAAACCCCAAGATAGAGGGTACTCCTTTGGAGTGACTGCCACACTCCCAGCAATAGAGTATAAAAAAGAAAAATAAGGGTAACTCCTCTTGTAAAAATCCCAAAATATTTTTATTAGACAGGATCAGACACAGAACACCACTCTAGCAATAGAGTATAAAAAAGAAAAATAAGGGTAACTCCTCTTGTAAAAATCCCAAAATATTTTTATTAGACAGGATCAGACACAGAACAATAAAAATATTTTGGGATTTTTACAAGAGGAGTTACCCTTATTTTTCTTTTTTATACTCTATTGCTGTGTTGTTCTGTGTCTGATCCTGTCTAATAAAAATATTTTGGGATTTTTACAAGAGGAGTTACCCTTATTTTTCTTTTTTATACCCTATTCAGTCTGTGATCACTTCAGATGCAAGTCTTTCAGGATGGGCAGCTGTTTGGGTGTATCTGACAGTGCAGGTAGTTTGGACTCCTTGGGAGGCAAGGTTTCCTACAAACGTCCTTAGAACTTCATGCAATTTTGAGAGCTCTTCAAGCTTGGCCCTTACCTAGAGGAGAATCTTTTCTCCAGTTCCAGTCAAACATTGTCACAGCCGCAGTCCTTTAGACATGAGGGAAGTTTTTCTAATTCTCTCAAGTGCAGAGACCAATTTGCTGTCTAATTTCAGCAGTCCACATTACAGGGGTGTTCATTTGGGAAGCAGATTTTCTTATTCATCACTTACTTCATCCAGGCAAATAGTCTCTTCATCTGGAAGTTTCCAACCAAATTGTAGATATTTGGGGTCTTCCGGAAGGGTGATTGAAACCCTGATTAAGGCTCGAAAGCCAGTTACCAGAAAAATGATTATAAAGTTTGGAAAACTTTTATGTCTTGGTGTCTTGGCATTCTTTCAGGATTCCTAGAATATTAAAATTTTTGATAATAGGAGTAAATTAGAAAGTTGCTTAAAATGTAATGCTCTATCTGAATCAAGAAAGAAAAAATTTGGGTTCAGTGCCCCTTTAAACTAATTTCTCCATCTTGGAACTTGAATCTGGTGCTGAAGGTTTTGCCGGCTCTTCCATTTGAGCCTATACATAAAGTGGATATTAAGTTTCTTTCATAGAAAGTCTTGTATCTTCTGGCTATTTCCTCTGCCAGAAGAGTTTCTGAACTCTCTCTGCTCTTTCTTGTGATTCCCCTTATTTGATTTTTCATTAAGATGAGGCAGTTTAAAGAACCAAGTTTGACTTTCTTCATGTTTGTGTCCTCAGATTATCTAAGCAGGGAAATTGTTGTCCCTTCTTTGTGTCCTAACACTAAGAATTGTTCAGAGAGACTTATTCACAATCTGGATGTGATTAGAGCCTTAAATTATTATGTTGATGTTTCTAAGGATTTCAGACTAACTATGAGTTTTTGTTAATTTTTTTGGTTCTAAGTGAGGTCAGAAAGCGTCTGCTGTTTCTTTGGCTTCTTGGTTAAAGCTGTTAATTGGAGAAGCTTACTTGAACACGCACCCTTGTATTTTTCTTAAAGTGTGCATGTCACAATGGAGTATCTGGCACCTCCAAAAATCACAGTCCACAAAAAATATGTGACAGCAGCTGAGACCTCAAAAATTGCCATTTTTGAGGTATTGGGTCCTCCAATAAAGTTTTTCACCTTTTTATGCGACTGTGGTGCTGTTGCATGTCTCTTGTGAAACTTACTTGAAGGCAGATCAGACCTCTCCTAATCGGATTACTGCTCATTCTACTAGATCAGTAGCTACTTCTTGAGCTTTCAGGAATAAAGCTCTCTTGACCAAATTTGCAAGGCAGCTACTTGGTCTTCATTTCATACATTAAATTCCACCATTTATGATGTTAATTCTTCTGAGGCATTTTTTGTTAGGAAGGTTCTTCATGCTGTTGTTTCTGTGTAATTTGCCTATTGGTTGTTTTTAAGTGCATAGAAAAAAATATATATACTTTCTTTTAAGGGCTGTGAGTTTAGTTTTATTATGGGAAAAAAGTTTCTTATCCCACCCTATATTTTTATTACTCGTGGACTCTCCACAGCTTTGGTATTGGTTCCCAACAGTAATGTATGCTTACCTGATAAATCAATTTATTTCATGGTGGTAAGAATCCATGAGAACCCACCCTGTGTTTGGTGATGCTTTTTTATGTTATGGCACATCTTTTTACCCGGCTCCTATATTTTTTTGTCTTTCTTTTCCTACCTTTTTTGCTTGGCTATACGTCAGACTGACTACCATAGAGGTTGGAGGGGTTATGTACAGCTCTTAGGGTTTGGGAATCTTTGCCTCCTCCTAGTGGCAGGGAAGGTAATTTCCAGGAGTAATGGATCGTGGACTCTTACCACCATGAAAGAAATGTTGTGTTGTGTTTTTTTTTTTTCAAATGCCAAAGTTAATAACATTTTCCTTCCTAATGCATCTTGGGACAAACATCAGCCAATCACAAAACGTGTATACATATATGCTGTGAATCTTGCACATGCTCAGTAGGAATTGGTGCTCAGAAAGTGTGCATTTGAAAAGACTGTGTACATTTAGATAAGGGAGGTGAATTGGAAAGTTGTTTAAAATTGTGTTTAAACGAGTTTAATTTTGACTTGACTGTCCCTTTTAAAGGGACATAAAACCCAAAATTTTTCTCTCATGATTTAGATTGAACATACAATTTTAAACAACTTTCCAGTTTACTTCTATTAAATTTGTTTCATTCTCTTGGTATCATTTGTTGAAGGAGCAGCAATGCACTACTGGTTTCTAACTGAACACATAGGTGAGCCAATGACAATCGGTGTATATGTATGTGTGTGTGTATATATATATATATATATATATATATATATATATATATATATATATATATATATATATATATATATATATATGCATCCACCAATCAGCAGCTAGAACCTAGGTTCTTTGCTGCTCCTGAGCTTACCTAGATAAACCTTTCAGCAAAGGATAACAAGAGAAGGAAGCAAATTAGATAATAGAAGTCAATTTTAAAGTTGTTTAAAATTGTATGCTCTGTCTGAATCGCAAATGTCTAATTATAAATTTACTGTCCTTTAAAGTCAAAATAATTCTTGTAACAGTTGTAACAGTACATGAAGTAGAATCTGGTAAATTTGGGTAATTTCTTTGCCATCCACGTTAACATGATATAAACTGTTAACATAACTTAGACTGGCTTGAACATTTCCTTCTGCTGCCCTTTCCATTTTTTTCTGCCTTTTGAGAAGCAGCAAGCTTGTGTCAGCTATAAGCGAATTCAGATGGATATCCTCTCCAGACTCATCTTAGCCCTGCAAGCTCCTCTGTCAGGCACATGTCCTCCTCTTACTGTTATCCCTGCAAGCTCCTCTGTCAGGCACATGTCCTCCTCTTACTGTTATCCCTGCAAGCTCCTCTGTCAGGCACATGTCCTCCTCTTACTGTTATCCCTGCAAGCTCCTCTGTCAGGCACATGTCGTCCTCTTACTGTTATCCCTGCAAGCTCCTCTGTCAGGCACATGTCCTCCTCTTACTGTTATCCCTGCAAGCTCCTCTGTCAGGCACATGTCCTCCTCTTACTGTTATCCCTGCAAGCTCCTCTGTCAGGCACATGTCCTCCTCTTACTGTTATCCCTGCAAGCTCCTCTGTCAGGCACATGTCCTCCTCTTACTGTTATCCCTGCAAGCTCCTCTGTCAGGCACATGTCCTCCTCTTACTGTTATCCCTGCAAGCTCCTCTGTCAGGCACATGTCCTCCTCTTACTGTTATCCCTGCAAGCTCCTCTGTCAGGCACATGTCCTCCTTTTACTCTTAGCCCTGCAAGCTCCTCTGTCAGGCACATGTCCTCCTCTTACTGTTATCCCTGCAAGCTCCTCTGTCAGGCACATGTCCTCCTCTTACTGTTATCCCTGCAAGCTCCTCTGTCAGGCACATGTTCTCCTCTTACTGTTATCCCTGCAAGCTCCTCTGTCAGGCACATGTCCTCTTCTTACTCTTAGCCCTGCAAGCTCCTCTGTCAGGCACATGTCCTCCTCTTACTGTTATCCCTGCAAGCTCCTCTGTCAGGCCCATGTCCTCCTCTTACTCTTAGCCCTGCAAGCTCCTCTGTCAGGCACATGTCCTCCTCCTACTCTTAGCCCTGCAAGCTTTTCTGTCAGGCCCATGTCCTCATCTTACTCTTAGCCCCTGCAAGCTCCTCTGTCAGGCCCATGTCCTCATCTTACTCTTAGCCCCTGCAAGCTCCTCTGTCAGGCCCATGTCCTCATCTTACTCTTAGCCCCTGCAAGCTCCTCTGTCAGGCCCATGTCCTCATCTTACTCTTAGCCCCTGCAAGCTCCTCTGTCAGGCCCATGTCCTCATCTTACTCTTAGCCCTGCAAGCTCCTCTGTCAGGCCCATGTCCTCCTCTTACTCTTAGCCCTGCAAGCTCCTCTGTCAGGCACATGTCCTCCTCTTACTCTTAGCCCTGCAAGCTCCTCTGTCAGGCACATGTCCTCCTCCTACTCTTAGCCCTGCAAGCTTTTCTGTCAGGCCCATGTCCTCATCTTACTCTTAGCCCCTGCAAGCTCCTCTGTCAGGCCCATGTCCTCATCTTACTGTTATCCCTGCAAGCTCCTCTGTCAGGCACATGTCCTCATCTTACTCTTAGCCCTGCAAGCTCCTCTGTCAGGCACATGTCCTCCTCCTACTCTTAGCCCTGCAAGCTCCTCTGTCAGGCACATGTCCTCATCTTACTCTTAGCCCTGCAAGCTCCTCTGTCAGGCACATGTCCTCATCTTACTGTTAGCCCCTGCAAGCTCCTCTGTCAGGCACATGTCCTCCTCTTACTCTTAGCCCTGCAAGCTTCTCTGTCAGGCACATGTCCTCCTCTTACTCTTAGCCCTGCAAGCTCCTCTGTCAGGCACATGTCCTCCTCTTACTCTTAGCCCCTGCAAGCGCCTCTGTCAGGCACATGTCCTCCTCTTACTCTTAGCCCCTGCAAGCTCCTCTGTCAGGCACATGTCCTCATTTTACTGTTAGCCCCTGCAAGCTCCTCTGTCAGGCACATGTCCTCATTTTACTCTTAGCCCCTGCAAGCTCCTCTGTCAGGCACATGTCCTCCTCTTACTCTTAGCCCTGCAAGCTCCTCTGTCAGGCACATGTCCTCCTTTTACTCTTAGCCTTGCAAGCTCCTCTGTCAGGCACATGTCCTCGTCTTACTCTTAGCCCCTGCAAGCACCTCTGTCAGGCACATGTCCTCATCTTACTCTTAGCCCCTGCAAGCTTCTCTGTCAGGCACATGTCCTCATCTTAATGTTAGCCCCTGCAAGCTTCTCTGTCAGGCACATGTCCTCATGTTACTCTTAGCCCCTGCAAGCTCCTCTGTCAGGCACATGTCCTCATTTTACTGTTAGCCCCTGCAAGCTCCTCTGTCAGGCACATGTCCTCCTCTTACTCTTAGCCCTGCAAGCTCCTCTGTCAGGCACATGTCCTCTTTTTACTCTTAGTCCTGCAAGCTCCTCTGTCAGGCACATGTCCTCCTCTTACTGTTAGCCCCTGCAAGCTCCTCTGTCAGGCCCATGTCCTCATCTTACTCTTAGACCCTGCAAGCTCCTCTGTCAGGCCCATGTCCTCATCTTACTCTTAGCCCTGCAAGCTCCTCTGTCAGGCCCATGTCCTCCTCTTACTCTTAGCCCTGCAAGCTCCTCTGTCAGGCACATGTCCTCCTCTTACTCTTAGCCCTGCAAGCTCCTCTGTCAGGCACATGTCCTCCTCCTACTCTTAGCCCTGCAAGCTTTTCTGTCAGGCCCATGCCCTCATCTTACTCTTAGCCCCTGCAAGCTCCTCTGTCAGGCCCATGTCCTCATCTTACTGTTATCCCTGCAAGCTCCTCTGTCAGGCACATGTCCTCATGTTACTCTTAGCCCCTGCAAGCTCCTCTGTCAGGCACATGTCCTCCTCTTACTCTTAGCCCTGCAAGCTCCTCTGTCAGGCCCATGTCCTCCTCTTACTCTTAGCCCTGCAAGCTCCTCTGTCAGGCACATGTCCTCCTCTTACTCTTAGCCCTGCAAGCTCCTCTGTCAGGCACATGTCCTCCTCCTACTCTTAGCCCTGCAAGCTTTTCTGTCAGGCCCATGTCCTCATCTTACTCTTAGCCCCTGCAAGCTCCTCTGTCAGGCCCATGTCCTCATCTTACTGTTATCCCTGCAAGCTCCTCTGTCAGGCACATGTCCTCATGTTACTCTTAGCCCCTGCAAGCTCCTCTGTCAGGCACATGTCCTCCTCTTACTCTTAGCCCTGCAAGATTTTCTGTCAGGCCCATGTCCTCATCTTACTCTTAGCCCCTGCAAGCTCCTCTGTCAGGCCCATGTCCTCATCTTACTCTTAGCCCCTGCAAGCTCCTCTGTCAGGCCCATGTCCTCATCTTACTCTTAGCCCCTGCAAGCTCCTCTGTCAGGCCCATGTCCTCATCTTACTCTTAGCCCTGCAAGCTCCTCTGTCAGGCCCATGTCCTCCTCTTACTCTTAGCCCTGCAAGCTCCTCTGTCAGGCACATGTCCTCCTCTTACTCTTAGCCCTGCAAGCTCCTCTGTCAGGCACATGTCCTCCTACTCTTAGCCCTGCAAGCTTTTCTGTCAGGCCCATGTCCTCATCTTACTCTTAGCCCCTGCAAGCTCCTCTGTCAGGCCCATGTCCTCATCTTACTGTTATCCCTGCAAGCTCCTCTGTCAGGCACATGTCCTCATCTTACTCTTAGCCCTGCAAGCTCCTCTGTCAGGCACATGTCCTCCTCCTACTCTTAGCCCTGCAAGCTCCTCTGTCAGGCACATGTCCTCCTCTTACTCTTAGCCCTGCAAGCTCCTCTGTCAGGCACATGTCCTCCTACTCTTAGCCCTGCAAGCTTTTCTGTCAGGCACATGTCCTCATCTTACTCTTAGCCCTTCAAGCTCCTCTGTCAGGCCCATGTCCTCATCTTACTGTTAGCCCCTGCAAGCTCCTCTGTCAGGCACATGTCCTCATTTTACTGTTAGCCCCTGCAAGCTCCTCTGTCAGGCACATGTCCTCATTTTACTCTTAGCCCCTGCAAGCTCCTCTGTCAGGCACATGTCCTCCTCTTACTCTTAGCCCTGCAAGCTCCTCTGTCAGGCACATGTCCTCCTTTTACTCTTAGCCTTGCAAGCTCCTCTGTCAGGCACATGTCCTCGTCTTACTCTTAGCCCCTGCAAGCACCTCTGTCAGGCACATGTCCTCATCTTAATGTTAGCCCCTGCAAGCTTCTCTGTCAGGCACATGTCCTCATGTTACTCTTAGCCCCTGCAAGCTCCTCTGTCAGGCACATGTCCTCATTTTACTGTTAGCCCCTGCAAGCTCCTCTGTCAGGCACATGTCCTCCTCTTACTCTTAGCCCTGCAAGCTCCTCTGTCAGGCACATGTCCTCTTTTTACTCTTAGTCCTGCAAGCTCCTCTGTCAGGCACATGTCCTCCTCTTACTGTTAGCCCTGCAAGCTCCTCTGTCAGGCACATGTCCTCCTCTTACGGTTAGCCCTGCAAGCTCCTCTGTCAGGCACATGTCCTCTTACTCTTAGCCCCTGCAAGCTCATCTGTCAGGCACATGTCCTCCTCTTACTCTTAGCCCTGCAAGCTCCTCTGTCAGGAAAATGTTATCCTCTTACTCTTAGCCCTGCAAGCTCCTCTGTCAGGCCCATGTCCTCCTCTTACTCTTAGCCCCTGCAAGCTCCTCTGTCAGGCCCATGTCCTCATCTTACTGTTATCCCTGCAAGCTCCTCTGTCAGGCACATGTCCTCATCTTACTCTTAGCCCTTCAAGCTCCTCTGTCAGGCCCATGTCCTCATCTTACTGTTAGCCCCTGCAAGCTCCTCTGTCAGGCACATGTCCTCATTTTACTGTTAGCCCCTGCAAGCTCCTCTGTCAGGCACATGTCCTCATTTTACTCTTAGCCCCTGCAAGCTCCTCTGTCAGGCACATGTCCTCCTCTTACTCTTAGCCCTGCAAGCTCCTCTGTCAGGCACATGTCCTCCTTTTACTCTTAGCCTTGCAAGCTCCTCTGTCAGGCACATGTCCTCGTCTTACTCTTAGCCCCTGCAAGCACCTCTGTCAGGCACATGTCCTCATCTTAATGTTAGCCCCTGCAAGCTTCTCTGTCAGGCACATGTCCTCATGTTACTCTTAGCCCCTGCAAGCTCCTCTGTCAGGCACATGTCCTCATTTTACTGTTAGCCCCTGCAAGCTCCTCTGTCAGGCACATGTCCTCCTCTTACTCTTAGCCCTGCAAGCTCCTCTGTCAGGCCCATGTCCTCATCTTACTCTTAGCCCTGCAAGCTCCTCTGTCAGGCCCATGTCCTCCTCTTACTCTTAGCCCTGCAAGCTCCTCTGTCAGGCACATGTCCTCCTCTTACTCTTAGCCCTGCAAGCTCCTCTGTCAGGCACATGTCCTCCTACTCTTAGCCCTGCAAGCTTTTCTGTCAGGCCCATGTCCTCATCTTACTCTTAGCCCCTGCAAGCTCCTCTGTCAGGCCCATGTCCTCATCTTACTGTTATCCCTGCAAGCTCCTCTGTCAGGCACATGTCCTCATCTTACTCTTAGCCCTGCAAGCTCCTCTGTCAGGCACATGTCCTCCTCCTACTCTTAGCCCTGCAAGCTCCTCTGTCAGGCACATGTCCTCCTCTTACTCTTAGCCCTGCAAGCTCCTCTGTCAGGCACATGTCCTCCTACTCTTAGCCCTGCAAGCTTTTCTGTCAGGCCCATGTCCTCATCTTACTCTTAGCCCCTGCAAGCTCCTCTGTCAGGCCCATGTCCTCATCTTACTGTTATCCCTGCAAGCTCCTCTGTCAGGCACATGTCCTCATCTTACTCTTAGCCCTTCAAGCTCCTCTGTCAGGCCCATGTCCTCATCTTACTGTTAGCCCCTGCAAGCTCCTCTGTCAGGCACATGTCCTCATTTTACTGTTAGCCCCTGCAAGCTCCTCTGTCAGGCACATGTCCTCATTTTACTCTTAGCCCCTGCAAGCTCCTCTGTCAGGCACATGTCCTCCTCTTACTCTTAGCCCTGCAAGCTCCTCTGTCAGGCACATGTCCTCCTTTTACTCTTAGCCTTGCAAGCTCCTCTGTCAGGCACATGTCCTCGTCTTACTCTTAGCCCCTGCAAGCACCTCTGTCAGGCACATGTCCTCATCTTAATGTTAGCCCCTGCAAGCTTCTCTGTCAGGCACATGTCCTCATGTTACTCTTAGCCCCTGCAAGCTCCTCTGTCAGGCACATGTCCTCATTTTACTGTTAGCCCCTGCAAGCTCCTCTGTCAGGCACATGTCCTCCTCTTACTCTTAGCCCTGCAAGCTCCTCTGTCAGGCACATGTCCTCTTTTTACTCTTAGTCCTGCAAGCTCCTCTGTCAGGCACATGTCCTCCTCTTACTGTTAGCCCTGCAAGCTCCTCTGTCAGGCACATGTCCTCCTCTTACGGTTAGCCCTGCAAGCTCCTCTGTCAGGCACATGTCCTCTTACTCTTAGCCCCTGCAAGCTCATCTGTCAGGCACATGTCCTCCTCTTACTCTTAGCCCTGCAAGCTCCTCTGTCAGGAAAATGTTATCCTCTTACTCTTAGCCCTGCAAGCTCCTCTGTCAGGCCCATGTCCTCCTCTTACTCTTAGCCCCTGCAAGCTCCTCTGTCAGGCACATGTCCTCCTCTTACTGTTATCCCTGCAAGCTCCTCTGTCAGGCCCATGTCCTCCTCTTACTCTTAGCCCCTGCAAGCTCATCTGTCAGGCACATGTCCTCCTCTTACTCTTAGCCCTGCAAGCTCCTCTGTCAGGAAAATGTTATCCTCTTACTCTTAGCCCTGCAAGCTCCTCTGTCAGGCCCATGTCCTCCTCTTACTCTTAGCCCCTGCAAGCTCCTCTGTCTGGCACATGTCCTCCTCTTACTGTTATCCCTGCAAGCTCATCTGTCAGGCACATGTCCTCCTCTTACTCTTAGCCCCTGCAAGCTCATCTGTCAGGCACATGTCCTCATCTTACTCTTAGCCCCTGCAAGCTCCTCTGTCAGGCACATGTCCTCATCTTACTCTTAGACCCTGCAAGCTCCTCTGTCAGGCACACGTCCTCCTCTTACTCTTAGCCCTGCAAGCTCCTCTGTCAGGCACATGTCCTCTTTTTACTCTTAGCCCCTGCAAGCTCCTCTGTCAGGCACATGTCCTCCTCTTACTGTTAGCCCTGCAAGCTCCTCTGTCAGGCACATGTCCTCCTCTTACTCTTAGCCCCTGCAAGCTCCTCTGTCAGGCACATGTCTTCATCTTACTCTTAGGCCCTGCAAGCTCCTCTGTCAGGCACACGTCTTCATCTTACTCTTAGCCCCTGCAAGCTCATCTGTCAGGCACATGTCCTCATCTTACTCTTAGCCCCTGCAAGCTCCTCTGTCAGGCACATGTCCTCATCTTACTTTTAGCCCCTGCAAGCTCCTCTGTCAGGCACATGTCCTCCTCCTCCTACTCTTAGCCCTGCAAGCTTTTCTGTCAGGCCCATGTCCTCATCTTACTCTTAGCCCCTGCAAGCTCCTCTGTCAGGCCCATGTCCTCATCTTACTCTTAGCCCCTGCAAGCTCCTCTGTCAGGCACATGTCCTCCTCTTACTGTTATCCCTGCAAGCTCCTCTGTCAGGCACATGTCCTCATCTTACTCTTAGCCCTGCAAGCTCCTCTGTTAGGCACATGTCCTCCTCCTACTCTTAGCCCTGCAAGCTCCTCTGTCAGGCACATGTCCTCCTCTTACTGTTATCCCTGCAAGCTCCTCTGTCAGGCACATGTCCTCCTCTTACTGTTATCCCTGCAAGCTCCTCTGTCAGGCACATGTCCTCATCTTACTCTTTTCCCTGCAAGCTCCTCTGTCAGGCACATGTCCTCCTCTTACTCTTAGCCCCTGCATGCTCCTCTGTCAGGCCCATGTCCTCCTCTTACTCTTAGCCCCGGCAAGCTCATCTGTCAGGCCCATGTCCTCCTCTTACTCTTAGCCCCTGCAAGCTCATCTGTCAGGCACATGTCCTCATTTTACTGTTAGCCCCTGCAAGCTCCTCTGTCAGGCACATGTCCTCCTCTTACTCTTAGCCCTGCAAGCTCCTCTGTCAGGCACATGTCCTCTTTTTACTCTTAGCCCTGCAAGCTCATCTGTCAGGCACATGTCCTCCTCTTACTGTTAGCCCTGCAAGCTCCTCTGTCAGGCACATGTCCTCTTACTCTTAGCCCCTGCAAGCTCCTCTGTCAGGCACATGTCCTCCTCTTACTGTTAGCCCTGCAAGCTCCTCTGTCAGGCACATGTCCTCCTCTTACGGTTAGCCCTGCAAGCTCCTCTGTCAGGCACATGTCCTCTTACTCTTAGCCCCTGCAAGCTCATCTGTCAGGCACATGTCCTCCTCTTACTCTTAGCCCTGCAAGCTCCTCTGTCAGGAAAATGTTATCCTCTTACTCTTAGCCCTGCAAGCTCCTTTGTCAGGCCCATGTCCTCCTCTTACTCTTAGCCCCTGCAAGCTCATCTGTCAGGCCCATGTCCTCCTCTTACTCTTAGCCCCTGCAAGCTCATCTGTCAGGCACATGTCCTCATCTTACTCTTAGCCCCTGCAAGCTCCTCTGTCAGGCACATGTCCTCATCTTACTCTTAGCCCCTGCAAGCTCCTCTGTCAGGCACATGTCCTCCTCTTACTGTTAGCCCTGCAAGCTCCTCTGTCAGGCACATGTCCTCCTCTTACTCTTAGCCCCTGCAAGCTCCTCTGTCAGGCACATGTCCTCCTCTTACTCTTAGCCCCTGCAAGCTCCTCTGTCAGGCACATGTCCTCATCTTACTCTTAGGCCCTGCAAGCTCCTCTGTCAGGCACATGTCCTCATCTTACTCTTAGGCCCTGCAAGCTCCTCTGTCAGGCACATGTCCTCCTCTTACTCTTAGCCCCTGCAAGCTCATCTGTCAGGCACATGTCCTCATCTTACTCTTAGCCCCTGCAAGCTCCTCTGTCAGGCACATGTCCTCCTCTTACTCTTAGCCCTGCAAGCTCCTCTGTCAGGCACATGTCGTCGTCCTCCTACTCTTAGCCCTGCAAGCTTTTCTGTCAGGCCCATGTCCTCATCTTACTCTTAGCCCCTGCAAGCTCCTCTGTCAGGCCCATGTCCTCATCTTACTCTTAGCCCCTGCAAGCTCCTCTGTCAGGCACATGTCCTCATCTTACTCTTAGCCCTTCAAGCTCCTCTGTCAGGCACATGTCCTCATCTTACTCTTAGCCCTTCAAGCTCCTCTGTCAGGCACATGTCCTCCTCCTACTCTTAGCCCTGCAAGCTCCTCTGTCAGGCACATGTCCTCCTCTTACTCTTAGCCCCTGCAAGCTCATCTGTCAGGCACATGTCCTCATCTTACTCTTAGCCCCTGCAAGCTCCTCTGTCAGGCACATGTCCTCATCTTACTCTTAGCCCCTGCAAGCTCCTCTGTCAGGCACATGTCCTCATCTTACTCTTAGCTCCTGCAAGCTCCTCTGTCAGGCACATGTCCTCCTCTTACTGTTAGCCCTGCAAGCTCATCTGTCAGGCACATGTCCTCCTCTTACTCTTAGCCCTGCAAGCTCCTCTGTCAGGAAAATGTTATCCTCTTACTCTTAGCCCTGCAAGCTCCTCTGTCAGGCCCATGTCCTCCTCTTACTCTTAGCCCCTGCAAGCTCATCTGTCAGGCACATGTCCTCCTCTTACTCTTAGCCCCTGCAAGCTCATCTGTCAGACACATGTCCTCCTCTTACTCTTGGCCCCTGCAAGCTCCTCTGTCAGGCACATGTCGTCCTCTTACTCTTAGCCCTGCAAGCTCCTCTGTCAGGCACATGTCCTCATCTTACTGTTAGCCCTGAAAGCTCCTCTGTCAGGCACATGTCCTCATCTTACTGTTAGCCCTGAAAGCTCCTCTGTCAGGCACATGTCCTCATCTTACTGTTAGCCCTGAAAGCTCCTCTGTTAGACATATGCCCACATCTTACTCTTGCCCCTGCAAGCTCCTTTGGCAGGTACAATACATAGGCACGTACGGACCACTACTGAAAACTATATTATCCTTATCTTCTGGTACCTGCTTTTTAATGTTGAAAGTCACTGTGCAAAAGACTTATAAACCACACTTAGTAATTAACTGTTCAAAAACTGCTAATACAATGGATGGTCTTGATAAAGTGATACGAGATCTCAATCTGGTTTCATGTCACTTAGCGGGGTCTTAAATCGCCATAGTCTGAGATCTGGGGTTGATTTCTTTGCATGGAGCATAGCATTACTACTGCACCTATAAATCAACGTTATAGAAAGGGTATTCTACTTACCAAAGTGTTATGTAGTGCACCACTAGATTATTTCTGATGACAAAAGGCTTAAAAACCTTAGATGGTTGACAAAGCTACTCTGACAAGCACATCAGGCCTTTATTGTGCTTTCTGCTACTACACAATTATTCTAAACTGTGCAGTTAATGTTAATAACCTATACTAATGTACAGTACAGGCAAGACTAAAAATGCAAATAGGGAGAGAAAGTGTAAGTTTCTGATGAACCCGAACTATCATAGAAGAAAAAGCCTTGACCAAGAGCAGTAAAAACTTCACATACGAAGTGATAGTTATTTTGCTTTTTTGCATCTAGTATAAAGCACAACAAATTATGATAATTACACTTGGAGGGACCCACTAGCTTCATTTTCCACTCCTTAACTACTAGTTCCATCTATAGCAATCGCATTGCCCCCCTTCCACCTCATGCCTCATAGTGCCCCCCTCAGTAATCCAACCGCCTCCAGGGGCCAGTACCGCCCACTTTGGGAACCACTGTTCTATGCAAATAATTTAATGTTTAATTTTGGATTTACTGATATCTCTAAATCTGTCACTTACCCATTGTTATTGATACCTGTGCCCCCTGGTGTACAGCTATCATAGGTTGAAAACCAAGGCTTTAGGCAATTGTGTAATACGCAGGTTCTGATCCACGCGTTACACAAGTGAATAGCGTATTTAAACGTGTAACTCAGAAACTAATACCACATTGGACAAGCCAGGCCTTAATCAATCTTTGTTGGACAATTTTTGAGGTGCCCATACACTGAGAATTCTGTGAGCATAACTTTAAATTGCCAAAACCTGAATATACTTTTGGTTGCTATAATGAACACACAATTAAAAGTATGATACCCGTGTATGACGAGCACTCTAAGTGAAGCAGGCGTCTTTATAAAAATATAATATACAGTCACACACATATCAATACATATCTCTCACCTCTGCTATCATTCTTTGTCTGCAGTTTGGGAGAATCAACACCTTATTCCTAGTCAAGCTTCCAATAAAAAGACCCCTAATAGCAACCACCCATTCATTGTTATCACTGTGGCTTCCTAATGCTCTATGGTCATTTTCGTTGTGGGACTGGTGCATCTCTGATCCTTGCCCAGCATCGTTCATGCCGTGCCATCATCATGAGAGCAAATTAATTACAAATATGTAAATCTCTGAAAAGCTAAATCACAGTCATGTGGGTTCAGTGCCTGTGCTGGCAAAGACCAGAGGAGATTAATACTTTTTAAAAATCAGTTTTCCTCCTTGCCAAGTGCCTAATTCTTTCATCTTCTTTCGCATACCTTTCTGTTGTACCTCTTGATCTCGCTTATGGCTTGTTTATAAGTATACACAAGTATATGAGATATATAGTATAATTATATACTAATATTTACATATACACACACGTACATATGTGTTTTTTTTACACACAACACACATATAATAACCCAATTAAAGTTGGATTTGTATTCCACAGCTGTGAGGCCTAGAAAGGATCCAGCCGTCCCAATCTAGATTTTAGGTGTGGTTGGTTGGTTGATGTGGGGGCTACTGTGGGAGTCTTGGGTATTGAAAGCAAGGTGCCAGGGCCTAAATTTAAGGCGCCACTGGCTTCATGACACCTGGATTTGTCAAGCTCTGCACTTTTTAATTGTTTTTGCGTTCAAGCTGCTGCATAACCGATAAATCGGATATACAGATCTTCAGTCATTTTTAAGCATGAAAAATTGATTAGAACTATAAATCTTGTTTCTATAAATACCAAAAAGGTTGTTATAAAATGTCAATGAAAATGTTATGCATGATGGCGATAGGTAGACTATAGTCCTGCAAAGCGGCATAGTGAAAACATAAAGCAAAATATTTCCAAATAGAGTGGAATATCAGTGCAGGGAAAGTTATAAGGCGGCAGGTGTTTGTTAAAAAATAAACAGTAGCAGATATGTTTGTTCAAAGCTTTTCAAATGCACCATTGTCATCTGTCACCTCTGCATGAGTATGAATGTATAAATTAATGTTGCTACTAGTGTCTTAGGCAGTTCCCATTGTGATGGAGAATGTGAACAGTTGTCCTTAATGTTCAAATTCATTATACCCCAGCATTCACACAGCAGTTTCACCCGCTCTACACGTTGCAGCTAATGTGCTCACCCAAAGGTGAAATTAATGCAGCTCTAATGTCAATAGCGGATCAGAACATGAGTGCATGTTTGCAAATTTGAAACCTGGAGATGCTTTTCAGAGCATGTGCGCGAGATCTTGTGGCTGCCTGGTGCTCACACATTCTTTTCATTGAGCCGTGTGTCCAAACATCATCTTAATAAAAAAAAAATACTCGTGCAAGGGGGGCAGGTGGGGTGGGTACGTTTTATTCACATAAGTAAAATTAATTACAAGCAGTTTAAAAAAAAAAAAATGGTATATATTAAGTAACAAACGTCTATCATATGTAATTCGCTAGGTAATACTTTACTATAACTTTCATTAAAGAAAACAAAACAGTTTACTTTTTGTAACCAGCAGGAACAGGGGGGAGAAAGTATATAAAGAAGTATATTGGAGTAAAACACAGTGGTATTAACAACTTGTCAGATAGTTGACTTCAGTAAGTTCTTGAACCCCAAAGAATAAATAAAAATTGAAAACCTTTATCCATGAGTAATTATCATGTTATTCCTAGTATAGACGATAAACAGCCACTTGGTTCACAAAAGACACCAATAAAACCAGAATCTGACTATTAATATTTCCTTGTATAAAAAATACAAAACGTGTAGAAGAATCTTAAAGGGACATGATACCCAAATGTTAAAGCACTTGAAAGAGATGCAGCATATATGTAAAAAGCTGAATAGAAAATATCATCTGAACAACTCTATGTAAAAAAGGAAGTCATTTACATCAAAATTTCCTATAATCATCTATATAAATAAATAAATATATATATATATATATATATATATAAATCAAACATGTTCTTGTATGTCAGTACATTGTAACATGAAATATTGATATTTTCATGTTGGTTTAGTGCAAATGAGAATATGCGATCGTGTTTGCGCGAGAGTGGCGTGTCTCCATTGACTTCTATGGGAGAATATGTGAATGCAGACGTGATATACTAACTACGGATTTTTGCGCTCGTCGGATTACCGCTAGAGTGAAAACAGTTTTTACTTTCAACTCTTAGCCAGTAACAAGACAAATGCAAAAATCTTCTAGCGCAGTGAACGCTCAAGCGGAAGCGTTAATTTGCGTTTTACTCGTAATCTATCTCTTAATGGGCGAACATCTTCAAAATGGGTTTAATCCTAAATTTGACTGAAAATAAAATGCAAAATACATGTCGCACATAAATATGGAGGTATTTAAAATAATTGACATAACAATTCTAAATAATAAAATTATAAATAAATAAAATGACTAAGATATAATTAGAATTGCCTGTTTGATATATACTTTCTTTGTGAATTCTGCCTTAAATTCTTTCTTTGAGCGATGTACCCATATTTCTATATTTTGAAACCTATGGAATGATTGTGTTTCTTAATTTTATACCTGTCCTAGATGCTTTTATTTTACCAGGCTCTTTGTGCTGGTGTTATAGCTCTATCTAAGATAGTTTAAAATGCAAGCTTTTATTGGTAATTTTACTGTGTTTATCTGTATTTTCTTCATGCTCTTCTTTTAAACGGTCAATTAATTGCTCTGGTTATGAGATAAACGCAATTCTGTGTTAGAAAAAACTTCACACAGTATTCAGTTTCAACAGCGATGACTATATCCAGTCACTACTTGTACATACGTTGTTTGATCGAACACGCAGATGCGCTTGAGCAAGGGCACTCCATGCTGCAGAAATCGTGTTGTGTACAAGGTTATGAATTAAAGGGACATTACATTGTTTGTATATGCATAGTATTTGCAAAAATCTACATACAAATATAGGTTTAAAAGTATTAAAAATGTCATTGGTAGACTACTTAAACTCTAGTGGGTATTTTTATGTAATTTCTTTTGATGGTGGACAGTTAGTACACTGCTCTAAGTAATCACTGTCTAGTATTTAGCCAGTAAAGCATATTGCAGCATACTGGAGTATACAGTTTGGCCTCTAGGAAGACTGAAACAAGAACAATTTTCAGAGATATTTCACAGCAAAAGAAAGCTACATACATATGTCAATTGTAATGTTTCATTTTCATTAATGTACCAGTTTATGGGGGATTACTTTTTGAGTTTAATGTCCTTTTAAGGCATCTGTAGTGCACAAAAAAGACAGTGTATCTATTTGAGATTTCGCAAGCGCTGCAGCTTCTGACTCCATAGTGAATGAATTGTGCACCTTTCTGTCGGATATGCTCTCTTGCTTAGGAAAGCACTGGTTGTGTTTTTGTTTTTATATATATATTATCCATTAAAAAGCTAGACGATGTCACCAACATAACGTACTACTCTGGAGTGGGCACAGGTGTGTGTTCCATCTTATAGAAGTACCCAGCTGTGCTGATTGGATACGAAAAGCTGTATCCTGAATGGGTAGTGGGAATATATTATTTTTTAAAAGGGGAAAATTTGGAAACCCTTTTGCTTAAAAAAAGTAGAAGAAACAGCTTTCTTAGTACACTAGATAAATAGCACTTAAAATAAAAAATTCTGCTAGTACGTTTTTTAATAAAAATATATCACTGAAAAGTATAAAAAATATTGGTCTTCAAAGTAAAAGTTCAAAAAGTTTCCCTGAGACCCAATAATATCCTCGCTTATGTGGTAAATATACTTTTAATAACCTTCCACCTGTGTTCCTATGTTTGAACTGTGACTTCCCTAGTCACCCTCCGCACATATCGTGTTTTGCGTGAAATGCACTCATTTAAATATGCTACGTAGTTAGTAGTATGATTAATACAATACTTCGCTACCTGTGGCTTACCTTTGCATGTCAAAGGCATTGAACCCACAAAAAGGCACACATAAAGCAGCTATGCTGCCAATAGTTCTAATTCCCTTTGTCACAAATTAGCTGCCTTTTGCCACCAAGGGCCTCCGGTTATCTTAGGAAAATAAAATAAATTCTATGAGTGAGCACTCTGTTTAGCGCGAAACACATACGAATTGTGGGCTCAACCTCCTGTGACTACTTTTTATTCTGTCAATAAAGTTGTTTTTCATTACACAGAGCAATTTTCTGTGCAACTGTTGTTATCCTGCTTTGTATCTACTTTTGGGAATTGTAGTCTCTGCCGTGTCGATCTAGCAAATTGTACTGTGTGAAGATGAGACCTGTGTATCTTTTTGAAGCTGTTTTTTGTGTCCGCTTCTCTCCCCCCCCCCCCCCCCCCCCCAAAATAAATAAATAAATAAATATATTTTTTAAATATTTCAGAACAATAGAACATTTTTGATAATACTGATTAGAATATCTGGTGACAAACTTCAGAGTATAGTGGGATTTATATATTGTACCCTTGAAATACTTTTAGAATGGACCCAATTTTAGCACTTATAGACTTTAAATATAAGAATGTGATGTATAACTATATTAATATGTATAGATAAATATGTTTCAATATTGTTATAAAATGGAAATTACATTTGTAGTGTTCTCAGCAGAAAATGTTGTCAGCCGGGGGGCATTATGAAAGACGGGTGGGGGCAGATTAAAACATGATGTAATTTTGCAATATTATAACATTTTCTGTTTTTTTTTCTAAATGTTACTTAATCTATACACAACCCCAATTCATTTCATAATTCAACATAAATTCATGTAATTCTAATTTCTGCAACAAACATTAAAAACATTTAATAATATCTAACTTTAGAGTAATATTGTCTAAAATTTTAACTAGGTGGTCCGTAAAATCAGCCGGGTGGTGTGCCCATTAAATAGGTCCTAAGAACACTACATTTGAGTTTAATAATCGTTCCTAATACGTTATAGTTAATTAAGTGAGAAGAACATGTGCTAAACCACTTTAAGATAATAAAATAGGGGTAAGGGGGCTTCTTGCAAACCAAAATACACTTTCATACCACAGGTTTGTGATTTGATCTTGTGATTTTGTCCTGGGGGACAGGGATACCACAAAAAAAGATGCCGCATGCTAAAATTTTGCAAAACAAAGCAACATTATTCAATCTAAAATGCTTCTCATACACAAAGCTGAAGTATATATAGTATGTCTGTGTGTGCATATATTATACACTTATGTTTGTGCTCCTTAATTTTATTTATTTGTGTGTATATTTATATAAAATGTTTCTTTATGTATACCGGAATATATATATATATATATATATATCAGGTAACATTCTCATAAATGGCTTTCTCTTTAACGTAGCATTTATAAAAAAATATATAAAAAAAATACCCTAATAAGAGTGGGGGTCTCTCTGCACGGTAAGTCATGAGCATAAATCTGCATGGAAATTGTCCTCATACCAAGAGAGAAGTGAGAGAATAGCGCAGGAGCGCCAAGACTGCAGCAAAACTTTGGACACCAGTGATGACCGCAGTTTGTGAGAAGAGCGGTAAAGGTAACTCTTTTCTTCTGTTATGTGTGATCAGTCCACGGGTCATCATTACTTCTGGGATATAACTCCTCCCCAACAGGAAATGCAAGAGGATTCACCCAGCAGAGCTGCATATAGCTCCTCCCCTCTACGTCAGTCCCAGTCATTCTCTTGCACCCAACGACTAGATAGGATGTGTGAGAGGACTATGGTGATTATACTTAGTTTTTATGACTTCAATCAAAAGTTTGTTATTTTACAATAGCACCGGAGCGTGTTATTACTTCTCTGGCAGAGTTTGAGGAAGAATCTGCCAGAGTTTTTTTCTATGATTTTAACCGGAGTAGTTAAGATCATATTGCTGTTCTCGGCCATCTGAGGGAGGTAAAAGCTTCAGATCAGGGGACAGCGGGCAGATGAATCTGCATTGAGGTATGTAGCAGTTTTTATTTTCTGAATGGAATTGATGAGAAAATCCTGCCATACCGTTATAATGACATGTATGTATACACTTCAGTATTCTGGGGATGGTATTTCACCGGAACTACTCTGTTAAAAGTCACTAATCCTTTTAATAAGTATTTATCATGTTAAACGTTTTTGCTGGAATGTAGAATCGTTTACATTGCTGAGGTACTGAGTGAATAAATATTTGGGCATTATTTTCCACTTGGCAGTTGTTTGCTTTTAATTGTGACAGTTTCGTTTCTCTTCACTGCTGTGTGTGTGAGGGAGGGGCCGTTTTTGGCGCTCTTTGCTACGCATCAAAAAATTCCAGTCAGTTACTCTTATATTTCCTGCATGATCCGGTTCATCTCTGACAGATCTCAGGGGTCTTCAAACTTCTTTGGAGGGAGGTAGATTCTCTCAGCAGAGCTGTGAGAATTATATATTGACTGTGAATAAAAACGTTGCTCTGTAATTTTTATGTCAAATTTAATTATTGTTATTTTACTAATGGGAACAAACCTTTGCTAAAAGTTGTGTTGTTTTAAAGTTTGATGCTATAACTGTTTTTCAGTTCACTATTTCAACTGTCATTTAATCGTTTAGTACCTCTTTGAGGCACAGTACGTTTTTGCTAAAAAAGATTATAACCAAGTTGCAAGTTTATTGCTAGTGTGTTAAACATGTCTGACTCAGAGGAAGATATCTGTGTCATTTGTTCCAATGCCAAGGTGGAGCCCAATAGAAATTTATGTACTAACTGTATTGATGCTACTTTAAATAAAAGTCAATCTGTACAATGTGAACAAATTTCACCAAACAGCGAGGGGAGAGTTATGCCGACTAACTCGCCTCACGCGGCAGTACCTGCATCTCCCGCCCGGGAGGTGCGTGATATTATGGCGCCTAGTACATCTGGGCGGCCATTACAGATAACATTACAAGATATGGCTACTGTTATGACTGAAGTTTTGTCTAAATTACCAGAACTAAGAGGCAAGCGTGATCACTCTGGGGTGAGAACAGAGTGCGCTGATAATACTAGGGCCATGTCTGATACTGCGTCACAGCTTGCAGAGCATGAGGACGGAGAGCTTCATTCTGTGGGTGACGGTTCTGATCCAAACAGATTGGATTCAGATATTTCAAATTTTAAATTTAAATTGGAGAACCTCCGTGTATTACTAGGGGAGGTCTTAGCAGCTCTCAATGATTGTAACACCGTTGCAATACCAGAGAAACTGTGTAGGTTGGATAAATACTTTGCGGTACCGGCGAGTACTGACGTTTTTCCTATACCTAAGAGACTAACTGAAATTGTTACTAAGGAGTGGGATAGACCCGGTGTGCCGTTCTCACCCCCTCCGATATTTAGAAAAATGTTTCCAATAGACGCCACCACACGGGACTTATGGCAAACGGTCCCTAAGGTGGAGGGAGCAGTTTCTACTTTAGCTAAGCGTACCACTATCCCGGTGGAGGATAGCTGTGCTTTTTCAGATCCAATGGATAAAAAATTAGAGGGTTACCTTAAGAAAATGTTTGTTCAACAAGGTTTTATATTGCAACCCCTTGCATGTATCGCGCCGATTACGGCTGCGGCAGCATTTTGGATTGAGTCTCTGGAAGAGAACCTTAGTTCATCTACGCTAGACGACATTACGGACAGGCTTAGAGTCCTTAAACTAGCTAATTCATTCATTTCGGAGGCCGTAGTACATTTAACCAAACTTACGGCTAAGAACTCAGGATTCGCCATACAGGCACGTAGGGCGCTGTGGCTAAAATCCTAGTCAGCTGATGTTACTTCTAAGTCCAAATTACTTAATATACCTTTCAAGGGGCAGTCTTTATTTGGGCCCGGTTTGAAAGAAATTATCGCTGACATTACAGGAGGTAAGGGCCACGCCCTACCTCAAGACAAAGCCAAAGCTAAGGCTAGACAGTCTAATTTTCGTCCCTTTCGGAATTTCAAAACAGGAGCAGCATCAACCTCCACTGCACCAAAACAGGAAGGAGCTGTTGCTCGTTACAGGCAAGGCTGGAAGCCTAACCAGTCCTGGAACAAGAGCAAGCAGGCCAGGAAACCTGCTGCTGCCCCAAAGACAGCATGAACCGAGAGCCCCCGATCCGGGACCGGATCTAGTGGGGGGCAGACTCTCTCTCTTCGCCCAGGCCTGGGCAAGAGATGTTCAGGATCCCTGGGCACTAGAGATCATATCTCAGGGATACCTTCTAGACTTCAAATTATCTCCCCCAAGAGGGAGATTTCATCTGTCAAGGTTGTCAACAAACCAGATAAAGAAAGAAGCGTTTCTACGCTGTGTACAAGATCTGTTATTAATGGGAGTGATCCATCCGGTTCCGCGGTCGGAACAAGGACAAGGGTTCTACTCAAACCTGTTTGTGGTTCCCAAAAAAGAGGGAACTTTCAGGCCAATCTTAGATTTAAAGATTCTAAACAAATTCCTAAGAGTTCCATCGTTCAAAATGGAAACTATTCGGACAATCTTACCCATGATCCAAAAGGGTCAGTACATGACCACAGTGGATTTAAAAGATGCTTACCTTCACATACCGATCCACAAAGATCATCACCGGTATCTAAGGTTTGCCTTCTTAGACAGGCACTACCAGTTTGTAGCTCTTCCATTCGGATTGGCTACGGCTCCAAGAATCTTCACAAAGGTTCTGGGGGCCCTTCTGGCGGTACTAAGACCGCGAGGGATTTCGGTAGCTCCGTACCTAGACGACATTCTAATACAAGCTTCAAGCTTTCAAACTGCCAAGTCTCATACAGAGTTAGTTCTGGCATTTCTAAGGTCGCATGGATGGAAAGTGAACGAAAAGAAGAGTTCTCTTTTTCCTCTCACAAGAGTTCCATTCTTGGGGACTCTTATAGATTCTGTAGAAATGAAGATTTACCTGACAGAAGACAGGTTAACAAAGCTTCAAAATGCATGCCGTGTCCTTCATTCCATTCAACACCCGTCAGTAGCTCAATGCATGGAGGTGATCGGCTTAATGGTAGCGGCAATGGACATAGTACCTTTTGCACGCCTACACCTCAGACCGCTGCAATTGTGCATGCTAAATCAGTGGAATGGGGATTACTCAGATTTGTCCCCTACTCTGAATATGAATCAAGAGACCAGAAATTCTCTTCTATGGTGGCTTTATCGGCCACACCTGTCCAGGGGGATGCCATTCAGCAGGCCAGACTGGACAATTGTAACAACAGACGCCAGCCTACTAGGTTGGGGCGCTGTCTGGAATTCTCTGAAGGCTCAGGGACTATGGAATCAGGAGGAGAGTCTCCTTCCAATAAACATTCTGGAATTGAGAGCAGTTCTCAATGCCCTTCTGGCTTGGCCCCAATTAACAACTCGGGGGTTCATCAGGTTTCAGTCGGACAACATCACGACTGTAGCTTACATCAACCATCAGGGAGGGACAAGAAGCTCCCTAGCAATGATGGAAGTATCAAGGATAATTCGCTGGGCAGAGTCTCACTCTTGCCACCTGTCAGCAATCCACATCCCGGGAGTGGAGAACTGGGAGGCGGATTTCTTGAGTCGCCAGACTTTTCATCCGGGGGAGTGGGAACTTCATCCGGAGGTCTTTGCCCAAATACTTCGACGTTGGGGCAAACCAGAGATAGATCTCATGGCGTCTCGCCAGAACGCCAAACTTCCTCGCTACGGGTCCAGATCCAGGGATCCGGGAGCGGTTCTGATAGATGCTTTGACAGCACCTTGGAACTTCGGGATGGCTTATGTGTTTCCACCCTTCCCGCTGCTTCCTCGATTGATTGCCAAAATCAAACAGGAGAGAGCATCAGTGATTCTAATAGCGCCTGCATGGCCACGCAGGACTTGGTATGCAGATCTAGTGGACATGTCATCCTGTCCGCCTTGGTCTCTACCTCGAAGACAGGACCTTCTGATACAGGGTCCATTCAAACATCAAAATCTAACTTCTCTGAAGCTGACTGCTTGGAAATTGAACGCTTGATTTTATCAAAACGTGGGTTTTCTGAGTCGGTTATTGATACCCTGATACAGGCTAGGAAGCCTGTTACCAGAAGGATTTACCATAAAATATGGCGTAAACACCTATACTGGTGCGAATCCAAAGGTTACTCCTGGAGTAAGGTTAGGATCGCTAGGATATTGTCTTTTCTACAAGAAGGTTTAGAAAAGGGTTTATCAGCTAGTTCATTAAAGGGACAGATTTCAGCTCTGTCCATCTTGTTACACAGGCGTCTGTCAGAAAATCCAGACGTCCAGGCCTTTTGTCAGGCTTTAGCTAGGATCAAGCCTGTGTTTAAAGCTGTTGCTCCGCCATGGAGTTTAAACTTAGTTCTTAACGTTTTACAGGGTGTTCCGTTTGAACCCCTTCATTCCATTGATATAAGATTGTTATCTTGGAAAGTTCTGTTTTTAATGGCTATTTCCTCGGCTCGAAGAGTCTCTGAGTTATCAGCCTTACATTGTGATTCTCCTTATCTGATTTTTCACTCAGACAAGGTAGTTCTGCGTACTAAACCTGGGTTCTTACCTAAGGTAGTCACTAACAGGAACATCAATCAAGAGATTGTTGTTCCATCCTTGTGTCCAAATCCTTCTTCAAAGAAGGAACGTCTTCTACACAATCTGGATGTAGTTCGTGCCCTCAAGTTCTACTTGCAGGCAACTAAAGATTTTCGCCAAACTTCTTCCCTGTTTGTCGTTTATTCTGGACAGAGGAGAGGTCAAAAAGCTTCTGCTACCTCTCTCTCTTTTTGGCTTCGTAGCATAATACGTTTAGCCTATGAGACTGCTGGACAGCAGCCTCCTGAAAGAATTACAGCTCACTCCACTAGAGCTGTGGCTTCCACTTGGGCCTTTAAGAATGAGGCCTCTGTTGAACAGATTTGCAAGGCTGCAACTTGGTCTTCGCTTCATACTTTTTCCAAATTTTACAAATTTGACACTTTTGCTTCTTCGGAGGCTATTTTTGGGAGAAAGGTTCTTCAGGCAGTGGTTCCTTCTGTATAATGAGCCTGCCTATCCCTCCCGTCATCCGTGTACTTTTGCTTTGGTATTGGTATCCCAGAAGTAATGATGACCCGTGGACTGATCACACATAACAGAAGAAAACATAATTTATGCTTACCTGATAAATTCCTTTCTTCTGTTGTGTGATCAGTCCACGGCCCGCCCTGTTTTAAGGCAGGTAAATATCTTTTAAATTATACTCCAGTCACCACTTCACCCTTGGTTACTCCTTTCTCGTTGATTCTTGGTCGAATGACTGGGACTGACGTAGAGGGGAGGAGCTATATGCAGCTCTGCTGGGTGAATCCTCTTGCATTTCCTGTTGGGGAGGAGTTATATCCCAGAAGTAATGATGACCCGTGGACTGATCACACAACAGAAGAAAGGAATTTATCAGGTAAGCATAAATTATGTTTTCCCACTGAGTTTGTGGCTGATTAAAGGACTTTAAGCTGTATCATTCTTGGGTTGAAATTTAATTTGCTGTATAAATTCTTTAAAAAAAAATAATGGAAAAATAAAAATTTTATGTGCAAGCGATAAATAGATTTGGGAGGGATTTGGTCTTTATATTTAGAAAAGATTTTTTAAAAATCCAATGACGACGACTAATGAATATATTTTAAAATCTTTTACACATACTAATTCCTTGACAATACACGAGTCATGACCGTGCCCAGCCAGTACTTCCTGACTGAGAGACTGTAAAATGCTACATTTTATTTTACTTTTTTAATAACATTTTTCAAAATTAGAATACATTCTTTTTATCTAATTATCTGTCAATTTAAGTTATTTCCATCTTTATAAACTCTACATTTTATCAGCATTTCAAGCAAGTAGAATATTTGTTGGAGTAACAGTAAATGTTTTTGAATATTTGTTATATTAAATATATTTGCCTTATATTAAATGACGTATATAAAACACAGTTTATATTATACTTTTATATTATTATACACTATATTAAGTAATAAATGATTTATTGTTGACATTTAACTTTTAAAGGGACATTAACAATTGCTGCTCTAAGCCCCCTAGAATACCCATCAACCCAGCACGTTTGTGAATAAATGTACAACACATTCTTAAGTCTTCTGTTAAAATATGTATTCTTTCAGTAGCTGGCTAGCCCCGGAATCACATTGCGATTGATGATTTTGCATGTAACACTATTTAGCTTTAAACACTGTCCTTATCTCACCCTGTGTTCTCTTAAGGTGGACTATACCCTGTGTTCTCTTAAGGTGGACTATACCCTGTGTTCTCTTAAGGTGTACTATACCCTGTGTTCTCTTATGGTGGACTATACCCTGTGTTCTCTTAAGGTGGACTATACCCTGTGTTCTCTTAAGGGTAGACTGTTTTTTTTTTTTTAATGACAAGCATAATCATGTTTGCAATAGCTTTGAGGATACTAGGTGGTGTAGGGGGCTGGTATTATAGGACGCTTAAATTGGCAATATATGTTTACACAGTAACCTAAGGGCTGCACTTATAGACTGATACTGTATTAATATGAATGTCACAAATAAAAATTACTCTTGTATTTTTAAGTATCTCTATTTCTTTTACAGCGATAATAAATTAATTTAGGTCTGTTTGCTTAATAACTTCTTTAATAAATGTAATTAATTGCATAGGATCTGTGCTAAACCACCTTAAGAGGAACTTATGGGAGGACGACTTCCACACAGTTTCTCCTACTTCACATATGTAATCCGCAATACACATTCATATATTATTATTTTTTTTGGGGGGGTGCGCACAGGGATATCAGTGAATAGAAAATATACTCATTTGACAAACCAAACACATAATTCAGTTTCTCAGATGCTGCAGCTTTCAGTTCCTGCTTAATGTCCCTTTAATAGTTTACAGACCTTTTATGTAGGCCATTCATTTGCTCACTTACATGAGACTAATTGTAGGAATTAATCATATTGCTTTTTTTCTTCTTGTTAGAATATGCCATACCACCCTCCCCCATGGCATTACCCTAGATTTTATTAGGCGCATTGATCCTACAGCATACATCAACTGGCTAGACCAGCACGTGCAGGAGCAGTTGTCGTCGTATAACTCAAGATATAAATAAGTTGGAGAAGACAAGCAAGGCACAATATAGATGTTCCTGGAATTCAGTGCCAACGTTCTGCAAATTGTTATGATGTTTTACATTTCTGGATATTAACATTTAAAGAGATATCATATTTCAAAGTTTTTTTGCGTGTGTTTTTTTTATTATGACAAAGTAGATAAAATCTGAACAGTTCCAGTGATCTTTTGACTGAATATCAGCTATTGATTTAAATAACTGTCTACAAATAAAACTTCAGACACTGATGCCTGCAACTCTGTTGTGTAATAAAAGAGTTTGTATGGGAATATTTAAATCACTGGTCAACACTGCAACTTTTCAGATCATATGTTCGTTTTATTTGCCTTTGTGTAGGACATACATACAGTATATGTCGCTGCTTAAGAGTATGTGTGTGTGTGTGTGTGTGTATAATACATATATACACATCATACATATACACACACACACACCATAAGCCATGCTGTATAATAAGCACACAAGTCTGTATGACAATGCATAGTATCTACACATCAACTAATTGATCTTTACAGAAATTGATTCTGTGCAAACACCTTACACACCAAAAAACATACACATTGATGTACAATATGCTGTGAAGCACCTACAAAAAAACTAAATAAATTCCCATAATACTACATCATTGAAATACGTTTTTATACAAAATAATTTGTTGTTGCGTTTTAGTTATATTTAATTTTGGTACTACAGCACTGTTGTTTTTTCTTCTTCAATGTATTGTTTTATGGATGTTTTTTTTTTTCTTCACTTTAAATAAAATATGGACTCCTGTCAAACCACAGGGGTTTTGATATCTTGGCGTCACTGTATCTGTTCTCAGATTTTTGTTACAGATTGCATGAAGACCTAAAAAATAAAAACAAATTCTAGTTTGAATATTTGTGTTAAAGTCTGCAAGGAAATTGCAGTCTCCATTTATTTGAGACAAATACAAGACACTAGAAAGCTTGCCCTTCTCTGTGATTAAGTGGCTAACAACTCCAGTTTAGTATCCTTTTACAGTACACATGGCTCCAGCAGTATTCCAAATAAATATACAAAACACGTGCAATTTACATCAATACCTTTACAGCATAATTTTCTGTAGTTGGATATGTCAAACAGGGTATTTTTACAAGTCGATTAACACCTTAAAATTTACTTCACCTTTCTCCCACAACCATGGGCATCTCCAGAAATATTTTTTTTTTTGGGGGGGGGGGGGGGAGAATTATAAAAAAATGCCCTTAATATAACAATACCCATAGCAACGTGCACAGCAGGAGAGTTACTTGTACAGCTAAAATCTCAAAGCATTTGAAATATATAACCCCTTTTAGTGTTATACATAACTCTGAAAGTAGCTTACAAACAAAGGACCTCCAGTGTGCTTGTTTAGCTAGTTGGGCCACACTGATAAAATAACCAGCACAATTTTCTTGGCATCGGTGGTATGTTTTTCATTGACTGTACTACCATCAAAAAGACTTGACAGTATGTGACCATCTCAGGGCACTTTACTTGGCACCAAATGTGATTTCTTTCAAATAGCATGGAGAGTCCACGATTCCATTCAATTAATTTGGGAAATTTAACTCCTGGCCACCAAGAGGAGGCAAAGACACCCCAGCAAAGCTTAAGTATCCCCCCCACTTCCCATATTCCCCAGTCATTCTTTTGCCTCTGCAAAAAGGAGGAAGCGAAGATAGTGTTCTGAAGAAAAATTGAACTTTGAAGTCCTTTAATTGGGTAGCTTACCTTCAAGTAGGACTGGGGTTATGCTCTGTCCATGTAATCCTCTTCAGTAAGAGTATTGATAGCTGTTAGCTGCTGGAGGTTGCAGGGAGGCTTCTCTGTTCTCTCTCCAGCAATCTATGCTATCCCCAACCTGGCAACCAGTGTTAGTTACACTGTTTCTCCTGTTAAGTGTAGTCAGTCCACGGGTCATCCATTACTTATGGGATTATATCTCCTCCCTAACAGGAAGTGCAAGAGGATCACCCAAGCAGAGCTGCTATATAGCTCCTCCCCTCTACGTCATACCCAGTCATTCTCTTGTACCTAACTAATAGATAGGACGCGTGAGAGGACTGTGGTTGTTAAACTTAGTTTTTATTTCTTCAATCAAAAGTTTGTTATTTTAAACAGCACCGGAGTGTGTTGTTTCTTCTCAGGCAGCATTAGAAGAAGAATCTACCTGAGTTTGTGTATGATCTTAGCGGTCGTAACTAAGATCCACTTGCTGTTCTCGGCCATTCTGAGGAGTGAGGTAACTTCAGAACAGGGGATAGCAGGCAGGGTTCACCTGCAAGGAGGTATGTTGCAGTATATTATTTTCTAAGGAATGGAATTGACTGAGAAAATACTGCTAATACCGATGTAATGTAAGTGCAGCCTTAAATGCAGTAGTAGCGACTGGTATCAGGCTGATATGTATGTATGTTTACACTGAGGTATTTCTGGGGAATGGAACTTCACTAAGAAAATACTGTATATATTTAAGTAATATTTGAGCCTCCACTGCAGTGAAAGCGACTAGCAGCAGGCTTATTAATAACATTTCATAATTTTATTTTTAAAACGTTTACTGGCATGTTAATCATTTTTTTCTGAGGTACTTGGTGATAAAACTTTATGGGCATGATTTTTACCACATGGCTGTCATTTGTTTCTGAATAAAATCAGTTTACTGAGCTTCCCCACTGTTGTAATATGAGTGGGAGGGGCCTATTTTAGCGCTTTATTGCGCAGTAAAAATTCAGTCACAGTCTTCCTATTTCTTCCTCCATGATCCAGGACGTCTCTACAGAGCCCAGGGGTCTCCAAAACTAGTTTTGAGGGAGGTAAACACTCACAGCAGACCTGTGAGAGTGTGTTTTGACTGTGATAAAAACGTTAATATTAAATTGTTATCCGTTTTTGGGTACTAAGGGGTTAATCATCCATTTGCTGGTGGGTGCAATCCTTTGCTATCTTAATGCATTTACTGTGAAAATTTGGTTGCTATAACTAATTTGGTTCATTGTTATTTCAACTTTGACAGTTTTTTGTGCTTCTTAAAGGCACAGTAACGTTTTTTATATTGCTTGTAAATTTATTTGAAAAGTATTTTCCAAGCTTGCTAGTCTCATTGCTAGTCTGTTTAAACATGTCTGACACAGATGAATCTCTTTGTTCAATATGTTTAAAGGCCAATGTGGAGCCCAATAGAAATTTGTGTACTAATTGCATTGATGCTACTTTAAATAAAAGCCAATCTGTACATGTAAAGAAAAATTCACCAGACAACGAGGGGGAAGTTATGCCGACTAACTCTCCTCACGTGTCAGTACCTTCGCCTCCCGCTCAGGAGGTGCGTGATATTGTGGCGCCAAGTACATCAGGGCGGCCCATACAAATCACTTTGCAAGACATGGCTAATGTTATGACTGAAGTACTATCTAAATTGCCAGAATTTAGGGGTAAACGCGATCACTCTGGGGTAAGAACAGAGTGTGCTGATAATAATAGAGCCATGTCTGATACTGCGTCACAATTTGCAGAACATGAGGACGGAGAGCTTCATTCTGTGGGTGACGGATCTGATCCAAGTAAACTGGACTCAGACATTTCAAATTTTAAATTTAAGCTTGAGAACCTCCGTGTATTACTAGGGGAGGTATTAGCGGCTCTGAATGATTGTAACACGGTTGCAATTCCAGAGAAAATATGTAGGCTGGATAAATATTTTGCGGTACCGGCGTGTACTGACGTGTTTCCTATACCTAAAAGGCTTACAGAAATTGTTAACAAGGAGTGGGATAGACCCGGTGTGCCTTTTTCACCCCCTCCTATATTTAGAAAAATGTTTCCAATAGACGCCACCACACGGGACTTATGGCAGACGGTCCCTAAGGTGGAGGGAGCAGTTTCTACTCTGGCTAAGCGCACCACTATCCCGGTGGAGGATAGCTGTGCTTTTTCAGATCCAATGGATAAAAAGTTAGAGGGTTACCTTAAGAAAATGTTTGTTCAGCAAGGTTTTATATTACAACCCCTTGCATGCATTGCGCCTGTCACGGCTGCGGCGGCATTCTGGTTTGAGTCTCTGGAAGAGACCCTTAGCTCAGCTCCATTGGATGAGATTATAGACAAGCTTAAAGTCCTTAAGCTAGCTAATTCATTTATTTCTGATGCCGTAGTACACTTAACTAAACTTACGGCTAAGAACTCCGGATTCGCCATTCAAGCGCGTAGAGCGCTGTGGCTTAAATCCTGATCAGCCGATGTGACTTCTAAATCTAAATTGCTTAACATCCCTTTCAAAGGGCAGACATTATTCGGGCCCGGTTTGAAAGAAATTATCGCTGACATTACTGGAGGTAAGGGCCATGCCCTGCCTCAAGACAGGGCCAAACCAAGGGCTAAACAGTCTAATTTTCGTGCCTTTCGTAACTTCAAGGCAAGAGCAGCATCAACTTCCTCCGCTCCAAGACAGGAAGGAACTGTTGCTCGCTACAGACAGGGCTGGAAACCTAACCAGTCCTGGAACAAGGGCAAGCAGGCCAGAAAACCTGCTGCTGCCCCTAAGACAGCATGAAGTGAGGGCCCCCGATCCGGAAACGGATCTAGTGGGGGGCAGACTTTCTCTCTTCGCCCAGGCTTGGGCAAGAGATGTCCAGGATCCCTGGGCGTTAGAGATCATATCTCAGGGATATCTTCTGGACTTCAAAGCTTCTCCTCCAAAAGGGAGATTTCATCTTTCAAGGTTGTCAGCAAACCAGATAAAGAAAGAGGCGTTTCTACGCTGTGTACAAGACCTTTTACTAATGGGAGTGATCCACCCAGTTCCGCGGTCGGAACACGGACAAGGGTTTTACTCAAATCTGTTTGTGGTTCCCAAAAAAGAGGGAACCTTCAGACCAATCTTGGACTTAAAGATCCTAAACAAATTCCTAAGAGTTCCATCGTTCAAAATGGAAACTATTCGGACCATCTTACCTATGATCCAAAAGGGTCAGTACATGACCACAGTGGATTTAAAGGATGCCTACCTTCACATACCGATTCACAAGAATCATTACCGGTATCTAAGGTTTGCCTTCCTAAACAGGCATTACCAGTTTGTAGCTCTTCCCTTCGGGTTAGCTACAGCTCCAAGAATCTTTACAAAGGTTCTGGGCTCTCTTCTGGCGGTACTAAGACCGCGAGGAATAGCGGTAGCTCCGTACCTAGACGACATTCTGATACAAGCGTCAAGTTTCCAAACTGCCAAGTCTCATACAGAGTTAGTTCTGGCATTTCTAAGGTCGCATGGGTGGAAGGTGAACATAGAAAAGAGTTCTCTATTGCCACTCACAAGAGTTCCCTTCTTGGGGACTCTTATAGATTCTGTAGAAATGAAAATTTACCTGACAGAGGACAGGTTATCAAAATTTCTAAATGCTTGCCGTGTCCTTCATTCCATTCAACACCCGTCAGTGGCTCAATGCATGGAGGTAATCGGCTTAATGGTAGCGGCAATGGACATAGTACCTTTTGCACGCCTGCATCTCAGACCACTGCAATTGTGCATGCTAAGTCAGTGGAATGGGGATTACTCAGATTTGTCCCCTATGCTAAATCTGGATCAAGAGACCAGAGATTCTCTTCTATGGTGGCTTTCTCGGCCACATCTGTCCAGGGGGATGCCCTTCAGCAGGCCAGATTGGATGATTGTAACAACAGACGCCAGCCTGCTATGTTGGGGCGCTGTCTGGAATTCCCTAAAGGCTCAGGGATCATGGACTCAGGAGGAGAGACTCCTTCCAATAAACATTCTGGAATTAAGAGCAGTTTTCAATGCCCTTCTGGCTTGGCCTCAGTTAGCAACTCTGAGGTTCATCAGGTTTCAGTCGGACAACATCACGACTGTGGCTTACATCAACCATCAGGGAGGGACAAGGAGTTCCCTAGCGATGATGGAAGTCTCAAAGATAATTTGCTGGGCAGAGTCTCACTCTTGCCACCTGTCAGCGATCCACATCCCAGGCGTGGAGAACTGGGAGGCGGATTTCCTAAGTCGCCAGACTTTTCATCCGGGGGAGTGGGAACTTCATCCGGAGGTGTTTACCCAACTGCTTCAGCATTGGGGCAAACCAGATCTGGATCTCATGGCGTCTCGCCAGAACGCCAAGCTTCCTTGTTACGGATCCAGGTCCAGGGACCCGGGAGCGGTACTGATAGATGCTCTGACAGCACCTTGGGTTTTCAACATGGCTTATGTGTTTCCACCCTTCCCGATGCTTCCTCGATTGATTGCCAGGATCAAACAGGAGAGAGCATCGATGATTCTAATAGCGCCTGCGTGGCCATGCAGGACCTGGTATGCAGATCTAGTGGACATGTCGTCCTATCCACCTTGGTCTCTGCCTCTGAGACAGGACCTTCTGATTCAGGGTCCTTTCAAACATCCAAATCTAATTTCTCTGAGGCTGACTGCATGGAGATTGAACGCTTAATTCTATCAAAGCGGGGATTCTCGGAGTCAGTGATTGATACCTTAATACAGGCTAGGAAACCTGTTACCAGGAAAATTTACCATAAAATATGGCGTAAATACTTATATTGGTGCGAATCCAAGAGTTAATCATGGAGTAAGGTTAGGATTCCAAGGATATTGTCTTTTCTACAAGAAGGTTTAGAAAAGGGTTTATCTGCTAGTTCGTTAAAGGGACAGATCTCAGCTCTGTCTATCCTTTTACACAAACGTCTGTCAGAAGTTCCAGACGTTCAGGCTTTTTGTCAGGCTTTGGCTAGGATTAAGCCTGTGTTTAAGACTGTTGCTCTGCCGTGGAGCTTAAACTTGGTTCTTAACGTTCTGCAAGGTGTTCCGTTTGAACCCCTTCATTCCATTGATATCAAGCTGATATCTTGGAAAGTTCTGTTTTTAATGGCTATTTCCTCGGCTCGAAGAGTCTCTGAGTTATCGGCCTTACATTGTGATTCTCCTTATCTGATTTTTCATTCAGACAAGGTAGTTCTGCGTACTAAACCTGGGTTCTTACCTAAGGTAGTCACTAACAGGAATATCAATCAAGAGATTGTTGTTCCATCATTGTGCCCTAACCCTTCTTCAAAGAAGGAACGACTTCTGCACAATCTGGACGTCGTCCGTGCCCTGAAATTTTATTTGCAGGCAACTAAGGATTTTCGTCAAACTTCTTCCCTGTTTGTCGTTTATTCTGGACAGAGGAGAGGTCAAAAAGCTTCGGCTACCTCTCTCTCTTTTTGGCTTCGTAGCATAATACGTTTAGCATATGAGACTGCTGGACAGCAGCCTCCTGAAAGGATTACAGCTCATTCTACTAGAGCTGTGGCTTCCACTTGGGCCTTTAAGAATGAGGCCTCTGTTGAACAGATTTGCAAGGCTTCAACTTGGTCTTCACTTCATACTTTTTCAAAATTTTACAAATTTGACACTTTTGCTTCTTCGGAGGCTGTTTTTGGGAGAAAGGTTCTACAGGCAGTGGTTCCTTCCGTGTAAAGATCCTGCCTTTCCCTCCCGTCATCCGTGTACTTTTAGCTTTGGTATTGGTATCCCATAAGTAATGGATGACCCGTGGACTGACTACACTTAACAGGAGAAAACATAATTTATGCTTACCTGATAAATTCCTTTCTCCTGTAGTGTAGTCAGTCCACGGCCCGCCCTGTTGTTTACGGCAGGTCTAAAAAAATTTAACTTAAACTCCAGTCACCACTGCACCCTATAGTTTCTCCTTTCTCGTTTGGTTTCGGTCGAATGACTGGGTATGACGTAGAGGGGAGGAGCTATATAGCAGCTCTGCTTGGGTGATCCTCTTGCACTTCCTGTTAGGGAGGAGATATAATCCCATAAGTAATGGATAACCCGTGGACTGACTACACTACAGGAGAAAGGAATTTATCAGGTAAGCATAAATTATGTTTTTCCTTCTCCTTCAGGTCCCTGTCAGAAGTCTGGATAAAGCTGACAGACCGGGAAGGCTGTGTCTGCGCCACAGCAGAGGCTCTAAGGGTGGTGTTAGTTTCCTTGACAGGTTGGAAGGGTTAAGCCACCTAGGGTGCTAAGGATTGCTCCCTTTTCTCCTAGAGCCTGGGGACTTAAATTATTCTTAGCTGGGAATTAATATTTCTGGGCAGTTTCAGTCAGGGCTCTGTTACTACTTTGTTGCTGGCTTCAGCTATACCAGCATTTAGGGACTGAGGCTGTCAGGGCACACTTGTTGAGGGGTATGTTTTGAAAATTTATTTTTATTTATATGTTTAGCATATTCACTTATGAGGGTTTGTTTTTCACCTCAGAGACTGCGCCACATTTTTTTTTTTGCGCTTCTCTGTCCTTCCGTGATCTTTTCTATTGCGGTCACGGCTTGGCTGGAGAGTAATCACCTGTATCCCGGGGGTGGTGAGTTGCCCCAGTCACGACTGGGGTTATAGAGGTGCCGGTGATCTTATTTTTTTTTACCGGCCATTTAGCTAATTCCCTGCTTGTTGATCCGGGTGTATACATAGGATCTGAAATTCAGCTCCAGAATTAAAATTTGCCTGATTGTAAGAATCCTATCAGGATTATAAACAGCATTTATTTTCTCCTTTTTTTCTGTGGGGATATTTTTATTATAAGCACAAATAAGAAATAAAAATTTGTTTTTTTATTTTTAGCGGGGATACCTGCTACTCCAGTATGGAGGACACTTTGGACAAGGGTTCTAGTATTTCCTTGCATTTAGACAAATGTTTTTTTTGGGAAGAGGTCCATGGGACCCCCCTGCACAGTTGTGTTCCGCATGCTTAGCTTCCATGTTGCAGAATAAAAATAAAAGATTTGCTGTTTCTAAAAGAAAGTTAACCCTTCAGAACCCTTTACCTCTCAGGACTCTCTTGCCCTTGACATGCCTCAACTCTTTCCTCCGTCCCCGTCCCTAGTAGTTGTACCGGCAGTGCCCTGCGGCTCAGCTCAGTCTCTTTCTGGGGGGGGGGATTTTTACCAGGAGACTTTGCAGCACAGCTTACCTCAGCTGTTTCTGCTGCTCTGAGTTCCTTACCTATTGCAGGGAAGAGAAAGACTAAACATGATTCCACTGAATCTGAAATCTCAGTGGCCTCTGAAGGTGAGATCTCTGATTCTGACTCTGCTTCGAACAGCCCAGTAGAATCAGAGGAGGTTAATTTCAGGTTTAGGCTTTGAACACCTTTGTTTATTACTGGATGTCTCGCAGCCCACAACCACTGAGGCTCCTAAAGCTTCTAAGCTGGACAGGGTCTTCGATGTCAAACCTAAATCTCTGGACGTTTTTCCTGTTCTAGCCTGTATGTCTGACATAATTTCTAAGGAATGGGAGAGGCCGTGTATCCCATTTTCCCCATCTCCTATTTTTAAGATGTTTTCAGTCTGACTCTGTTCTGGATCTTTGGAGTACCATTCCTAAGGTGAATGGAGCTATCTCCACCCTGGCCAAGAAAACTACTATCCCTCTGGAGGATATAACCTCATTTAAGGACCCCATGGATCAGAAATTGGAAAGGTATTTAAGGAAAATTTTCGTCCATCAAAGTTTGTTATGGCAGGCATAGCGGCGGTCGCATTGGTGTGACTCCTTATCTGAACAGATTCTGGAGGAGTTTCCGTTGGAGGAGATTTAGGACAGGATTAAGGCCTTGAAATTAGCCAATTCCTTTATTTGCGATGTCAGTATAAGGGTTGTTTGTCTAAGTGCAAAGACCTCTGGTCTTGCTGTTCTGTCTCGCAGAGCCTTGTGGCTAAAGTCCGTGTCAGCGGGCATGGTTTCCAAATCCAGACTCCTTTCCTTACCTTTTAAGGGGAAGTCTGTTTGTTTGGTCCTGGACTTGATTCCATTATCTCCACGGTGACTGGAGGGAAGGGGGCCTTCCTTCCTCAGGATAAGTAGACTAGGCAAAAGGTTGTCAATCTTCTAATTTTTATTCCTTTCACAATTTTAAGGGACAGAAGTCCTCTGCTTCTTCCAAGTCCCACCAGCCCAAGAGTTCCTTGAAATCTAACCAGCCCTGAAACAAGAACAAACAGTCCAAGAAGCCAGTCTCTGAAAATAAGTCAGCATGAATGTGGGCGGCCGCTGCTTTTGGGACACCTGGATTTGCAATGTTCCGGATCCTTGGGTGGTGGGTTTAGTATCCCAAGGTTACAAGATAGGTTTCAAGTCTTGTCCTCCAAGAGGCAGATTTCTCCTATCAAGACTATCCTTAAACCCAGTAAAAAGAGAGAAATTATTAAACTGTGTAAGGGACCTCTCTTCGCTGAGAGTGATCATTCCAGTCCCCCCAGCAAAGCAGGGCTTAGGGTTTTATTACAAACTTTTTGTTGTTCCCAAGAAAGCGGGATCCTTCCGCCCTGTTTTGGATCTAAAGTGCCTCAACAGTACCTCAAGGTTCCGTCCTTCAAGATAGAGCCTATCCAATCCATTCTTCAGTTGGTCCAGGAGAATCAGTTCATGACCACTATAGACCTCAAGGTTCCTTTTCACAGAAAAGATTTTAAATTTCTGCAGTTAGCCTTTTTAGACAAACACTTTCAATTTGTAGCCCTTCCTTTTGTCCTGGCTACAGCTCCCAGAAGTTTTACAAAGGTGCTGGGGGCTCTTTTAGTGGTAGCCAGATCTCAGGAAATCACTGTGGCCCTGTACCTGAACGATATCTTGGTTCAGGATCCATCTTTTCATTTGGCAAGGTCTCACATAGACTCTGTTGTCCCTTCACTCTCACGGATGGAAGATAAATATGGAGAAAAGTTCCCTGGTTCCAGATACCAGGGCCTTTTTTGGGGGATAATCATAGATTCTGTCTCCATGAAGATCTTTCTAACAGATGCGAGACAGTCTAAACTTTCTGCTTGTCTTTCCCCTCAGTAGGGCAGTGCATGGAAGTAATTACAAATAACGTATATAGGGGGAGCCCTTGATATAAAAATGTACTATTTAACTATGGGGTGATAATTCCAGTGGACAGATAATTGGTGTACTTTAACTAAGCTCTAGAACAAATATATGTATCTTACAGACTGTATCATGTAGTTGTAATATCACTTTAAATGCAAGTAATATCTGTGTGTCATAGTAGTAATATCACTTTAAATACAAACAAAATCTACTACACAGTTAACACAGGTGAACTTAAGTAATTCAAACAATTATAACTATGAACAAAAAATGGCAATAATGATGTTAGTGTCCCATATGTAATGTGATAAATTATCACCAAATGATGATTATTTCAGGTGAAGGCAGCTGTCTGTATGAGGATCAAGGCCACGATCAATGATCTGTAGAAGGCAAAAAGGGACAGAAGCGCCACATGGCCCAATATTGTTTGAAACAATGATACATTTTTGGTGTATGATACTCACATTTGATAATGCACATTTAGTGATGCACCTCCCTTAGTGCAATAGAGGCAAACTGGGATCAAGAGGTCACCCAGTAGACTGAACCTAGGCCAGCAGTAGTCCAATCAGATAATGGTGGTTAGATGAAAGGAGTATAGTAGTGTATAACAAACTTTTATTTAAAAATTATTTAAATGCTAGCAACGCGTTTCTCAGCCAACCGGTGGCTGTTTCATCAAGTTGGCTGAGAAACGCGTTGCTAGCAATTTAATAATTTTTAAATAAAATACATTTGTTATACACTTGCTGCCATACTCCTCCTTTCATCTAACCACCATTATCTGATTGGACTACTGGGGGACTCCTGCTGGCCTAGGTTAAGTCTACTGAGTGGCCTCTTGATCCCAGTTTGCCTCTATTGCACTAAGGGAGGTGCATCACTAAATGTGAGTGTAATATTTTATTCACACTACACCTCTCTGGTTCATACAATACTAGGCCATATTGGCACTTTGTTTCTCTGTTTATATCACAGATAACTGAATACTTACCCGGAGGTCAGTCTGCTTGGTGACTGAATAGATCCCAGCTTGCCGCATTTTGCACCAATGGGTGCATTATTAAATGTGAGTGTATCACACACCAAAAAAATGTATCATTGTTTCAAACAATATTGGGCCTTTTTGTCTTCTATGGAAGTAATTAGTCTCATGGTGGCCTCCATGGACATTATTCCTTTTGCTCGTCTCCATCTGAGACCTCTCCAACTATGTATGTTCAGACAATGGAACCGCGATCGTTCAAATCTATCTCAGCGGATCGTCCTAGACAACCACACAAAAGAATCTCTCTTGGTGGCTCTGTCAGGATTATCTAGTTCAAGGCATGTGCTTTTTGAGACCATCTTGGGAGATTGTGACTACGGATGCTAGCCTCTTAGGCTGGAGAGCAGTTACGGGTCCCTTAAGAGCTCAGGGATCCTGGTTACAGAAGGAGTCTGTCCTCCCAATAAATATTCTGGAGTTGAGAGCAATCTACAATGCTCTGGTAGCGTGGCCTCAACTGAGTTCTGTCCGGTTTATTAGATTTCAATCAGACAACACAACATTTGTGGATTATATCAACCACCAGGGAGGAACAAGGAGTTCCCTAGCTGTGAAGGAGGTTTTGCGCATCCTTCAATGGGCAGAGTCCCACAATTGAAACATTTCGGCCATTCATATCCCGGGAGTGAACAACTGGGAAGGGGACTATCCAGGGGATAGGGGAGTGGGCTCTTCATCCGGAGGTGTTTTTCAAGATAACCCTCAGGTGGGTCTTCCGGAAAAAGACCTCATGGCATCTCTCTTCAATTCCAAGCTGCCCAGATACGGGTCCAGATCGAGGGACCCTCAGGCGGTGCTGGTGGACGCGTTAGCTGTGGTCCCGTGGGAATTCAGTCTGTTTCCTCAGTTTGCCCTTCTTTCCAGGGTCATAGCCCACATCAAACAGGAGCAGGCCTCTGTGATCCTAATTGCTCCAGCTTGGCCTCGCAGGACTTGGTTTGCAGATCTGATGAAGATGTTTTCCTCCCCTCCGTGGAGGTTTGCCGCTCTGTCCTTTGTTCAGGCCCTGGTCCGAATCAGGCCTGTGTTTAAACCTGTTACTACGCCTTGGAGCCTTAATTTAGTGCTTTGTGTTCTGCAGCATGCTCTGTTTGAACATTCTGTTGATATTAAATTGTTGTGTTGAAAAGTTTTGTTTTTGTTGGCAATTTCTTCTGCTCGTAGAGTTTCGAATTATCTGCCTTACAGTGTGATCCCCCTTATATTTTCCATGCGGATAAGGCTGTTATACATACCAAAGAATCCCAAGGTGGTCTTGGACCGCAAAATCAATCAGGATATTGTAGTTCCTTCCTTTTGTCCTAATCCCTCTTCTCAGAAGGAAAGTTCGTTACACAACCTGGATCTGGTTTGTGCCCTAAAGTTCTATCTCCAGGCTACCAAGGATTTTAGATCATCTTCTGCCTTATTTGTGGTGTTCTCCGGTAGGCACAAGAGTCAAAAGGCCACCGCAACTTCTCTTTATTTTTGGTTGAGGAGTTTTATTCGTTTATCTTATGAGGAAGCTGGACATCAGCCTCCTGAGAGGATTACGGCTCACTCTACCCATGCTGTTTCTTCTTCCTTGGCTGTGAAGAACGAAGCTTCCATGGAACTAATCTGTAAGGCAGCTACTTGGTCCTAAATAAAAATAGAGAAGCTCTCAACCTGGGAACGAACAATAGCTTGTTCAATGGCTAGTTACAATCAAAGAAGCAGCCTCTTTTTGCTCAACATGTGCCATTCACAGAGAAGAACTTTCCTGAAGCATATCAGTCTGATCCTGACTTCACAGTACAGTCAAGCCCCGAAATACCAGGCATATCCCTCTAGGCACACTGAGCGGGTCCACGTCTGGATTCCCGCATCACACTTAGGGAGACTTCCCTAAGTGTCATAATTTGCATAAATAAAAAGCAAGAAGCGCTACTTGGTCCTCTTTGCATACCTTTAAAAAAAAAAAATCTTTTTTATGTTTTTGTCTTAGCTGAGCTTTCTTTTGGGAGAAAGGTGCGTCAAGCAGTGGTGCCCTCAATGTAGGTCTGTCTGCCTTTAGTTCTCCCTCCCTGTCCATTCTGTGTCCTCTCAGGCTTGGCTATTGGTTTCCCAAAAGTAATTGAATGGAATTGTGGACTCTCCATGCCATTGAAAAGAAAACAAAATTTTTGCTTTCCTGAAATTTGTTTCTTTACTGGCATGGAGAGTCCACGACCCACCGTTGTATAATTTTTTAAGGCTTTTATTTTCTTAACCTTCAGGCACCTCTATAATGTTCCTCTTTCCTTCGGCTGAATGACTGGGGAGTATTGGAAGTGGGAGGGATACTTAAGCTTTGTTGTCTTTGCCTCCTCCTGGTGGCCAGGAGTTGAATTTCCCAACAGTACTTGAATACAATTGTGGACTCTCCATGCCAGGAAAGAAAATAAATTTATCAAGTAAGCATAAATTTTGTTTTTCTAAGAGCCCCTGGTGCGTGGGAAAATTACTCCCCGTTGTAAGCGTATTTCACAGGTAAGTTTAACACTTTGTGTACATACTGTTCTAAAGGGCCTCTCAATGCAGTAGAATTGCATAATTAACAAGTTCATAATAAAGACAATGATTTAACACCTATTCTGAATTTTAAAAAAGCAGTAGATTTTTTTTCTCCCCCCCCCCGTATCATGTGACAGACATCAGCCAATCACAGACTAGTATACGTTTACCCTGTGAGCTTGTGCACATGCTCAGTAGGATCTTGTTCCCTATAAAGTGTGAATATAAAAAGACTGCAGAATTTGATAATGGAAGTAAATTTGAAAGTGTCTTAAAACTGCTGCTCTTTCTAAATCATAAATCTTTATTTTGACTTAAGTGTCCGTTTAAAGGGACACTAAACCCAAATTTTTTCTCTTTCATGTTTCAGGTAGAGAATTAAATTTTAAACAACTTTCCAATTTACTTCTATTATCTAATTTGCTTCAGTTATCCTTTGTTAAAGAAATGTCAATGCACATGGGTGAGCAAATCACACGAGGCATCTATGTGTGGCCACCAATCAGCTACTAAACCTTTCTAGATATGCTTTTCAGCAAAGTATTTCAAGAGAACAAAGCAAATTAGATAATAGAAGTAAATTAGAAAGTTGTTTAAAATTGCACGCTCTTTCTAAAGCATGAACAAAATTGTGTTTCACGTCCCTTTAAGGGTCCATCTCAGGTTTTTAAATATGTTGACTGTTCCTTTAACGCAAGAGAATTGGGGAGGACCTTGTAGTCTAGAGTTGTTGGTTTTCTTTTTTTAACATAAAATGTATCCTACTGCATATGTGTAACACCATGCACATTCAGAAAAAAAATTGACATTAATAAGCTGCATTATTAAAGGGACAGTCAACACCATAATTTTTTGTTGTTGCCGCAGCAGACTGCCCCCTTATTTCAGTTCTTTTGACAGATTTGCATTTTAGCCAATCAGAGCTGTCTCCATAGTAAATTCACGTGCATGAGCTCAGTTATCTTTATGAAACACGTGAACAACTATCAAAATGCATTTAGATTAGAGGCCTCCTTCAAGGTCTAAGAAATTAGCATATGAACCTCCTAGGTTTAGCTTTCAACTAAGAATACGAAGAGAACAAAGCAAAATTGCTGATAAAAGTAAATTGGAAAGTTGTTTAAAATTACATTCTCTATTTGAAACATGAAAGGTTTTTTTGGACTTGACTGTGTGGTGTTTATTACAACTTCCAATTTGTAATTAATATTCCTTTAAAAAAAACAAAGCACAATTTTAGTGGTAGTAGTAGTGAATATATTTTATTCATACAAGGCCAGAGATAATCAGACTTTTCAGACTACGTCTCATCTGATCAAGCTTGTATCAAAATCCTTTCTCTGCCAGCCAGGCTTGTAGCTCCTTGTCATAGTAACCTTTAATTCGAATTGTTCGGTTGACTTCGTTAACTTGGATTGGACGTTCCTTCCCTGTAAGCTGTGTCAGGAAAGCTTGGACATCAGCTGACAAAGCCTGCAGATAAGAGGAAAAATTAAATAGATGAGGGTTCTCACTGTACTGCAAATAAAAGTATAGGTTCGGCTATTTACATATTTCTCTTGTAAGGTGTATCCAGTCCACGGGTTCATCCATTACTTGTGGGATATTCTCCTTCCCAACAGGAAGCTGCAAGAGGACACCCACAGCAGAGCTGTCTATATAGCTCCTCCCCTAACTGCCACCCCCAGTCATTCTCTTGCAGCTCTCGACAAGATAGGAAGTACCATGAGATATGTGGTGACTTAGTGTTGTTTTACCTTCAATCAAAAGTTTATTTTTAAATGGTACCGGCGTTGTACTGTTTTACTCTAAATAATGAAAGTATATAGCAAAGTTGTTTTTAGAACAACATTTTGTACTCAAGATGTTTACTGTCCAGAATACGAAAACCCTTAGCCTGAAGATGGTGTTAGTATTGCAACATTCCAGGTAGAAAAACCCTGCATTGCTAATACATATGGTTCCAGGATCATTTATCTCAGAATGTCAGTTTTTAAAAGGGATGTTGTACACTAGATTTTTCCCCTTTCAGTGGGTTTTTCAGACTAACCTCATCAACAGTGCTAAAGTGGGAGCTTCAAAGTAAGTTTTTACATGGTTTTATACTGGATTTTTATATCCGTATCTGTGCATATTATTTTCAGTATTGTCAGTTAAATGCAAATTGTTGTATACTGTCCCTTTAAATATCTGAGTGTGTGTGTATACTTTATATTTTTTTTTTTGGGGGGGGGGGGGATGTAAGGATTAATATATATTCTCAGAAACATTTGAAAACTATGTATGTACGTAATGCAATGAGAAAAAAAAAAGGTTGAAACATACCCATATATCTCCTTCAATTTTGCGAATGACAGTCATTTGACGGTTGCCATGGGTGATATCTGTATACACAGGCACATTGTGCATTCGAGATCGTCTAATGATGTAGGGGAGATCAGGTGGTGGATCTAAGGAGGAAGAGGATATTAAATTGAACAGGTCAGATTTAGCTGATGGTGACCAGAAGGGAGGGTATCGTCAGGAGACACTCTATTATAAATAAGGAAACCCTTAACGACCATCAACGTACATGGTAGGTAGGCTCAGGAACCCCAAATGCACTACTGGGGAGCTAGCTGCTGATTGGTGGCTGCACGTATATGCCTTTTGTCATTGGCTCGCTTTGTGTTTAGCTAGCTCCCATCGGCACCCTCAACAAAGGATACCAAGAGAATGAAGCAAATGTGATAATAGAAGTATAATTGTGTTAATGTTATCTGTGAAAGCCAATTAGGGAGACATGTAGCAGGGTTAGCCTTGACAAATTTGCTGTGTGGGGGATAATACAATTATATTGTAAAATCTCAAGGTGTTTACTGTCCTGTCAAACTATATATATATAAACCTCTTAAAGCCTTTTCTACAGATGAGTAAAATAATTAATTATTTTGCTTATTGACAATCAAAAAAGGGAAATTCTTGTAATCGTGCCTGTTAGTGGTACTTGAGGACTGGAATTTTAAGCAGCAATCACTAATGCCAGAGGTTGTGAACATTCATGACTGTTGGGTAATAAACTAAGATGAAAATAGCAACATCTGAATGGGGGGATCCCTGACACACTTTGCAGTAGAAAAAACTGTGCATAAAAATAATATAAATATATATCTATCTATCCACCTAATTACCAGTCACTCTAAAAAGTGTACTACAACACAAGAGGGCGCTAACTGGTTAAACCCACGATGTGAATAACAAAGATATTGAAACAATTGATAATATGGACAATAATAAAAAACGTAAACCTGTAATGGATCAAGGACTCTCAAGTAACTATATATAATGCAAAAAAGTCCAATATGAAATAATAATAAGTCCTTCAGTATTTATCCAAATTCACTGTAGAATCACAGGGTATGATGTCCAAAAGATAAACTTCAGATATAAAGAAAGGGCAGCACTCTTCTTTCCTCCTTAACAGGTGTTCAATCTACAAAGACAAAGAGGCGCCAACATGCGTGTATCAGTAGATCACAAATAGCGGGACATCCATAAGTACAATGCACAGGGTACTCACATTTCGGTAGAGCACACCAATGTGCTTGTGGACACAAGCTGGTTATCTCACCTAACTGATCTTGGATACAGGAACTCAGCAATGCACGATCTGTTTGTTTGGTAGTGAAAGACTTGCGTAGGAACAAAAGGTGTCAAATAAAAATAAAACACTCCTATTCAAGTGAGACAAAGCAGTAATTTTGCAACACGTTTCTCGGCGCAGCGGCCGTTTCATGAGGCATAAATTAAATTACAGTTTACCCGGCTTTTATAGCTGCACACTACCAAACATTTGTCAGCTCCTCCCCTACTGGGAGTAAACTCGGCTACCAATCTCTGTCCCCCAAATAGTGGGTGTGTAAGTATCACAGAAAATGGAACAGAGTTCAATTGGCGGCAACATACAAAAAAATATATATATTGTGTGATAAAGTGGTTGGTGTAAGAAAATCTCTATAATGTCTTTGTGATATACAAATGATAATGATACTATCATAATAAAAACTCCTATGATCCCTCGTGAGATCTGACAATTCATGTGAAAAAATCTTTTACCAATCAGCTGTATGAGAGTAAAAATGCAACAGTGAGAATGTGAGCAAAATCCCTCGCCGATACCAATTACTGATACTTTTTTTTTTAATGTCATGTGACAGTTTACCAAGCACAATACAGACTAATGATTTAAGATTCCTTCTTTATAATTATAGAGGGCTGTAATTCGAAAGACATTATGAAATAATAAAACAGTTTTATTTGTCACAAAGTTAACTGAACATGTTTATAAATAAAAAATATTACAATAAAATATTACATTTAAAGGGGTGATGCAATTGGGTTGTAGGGCTGTTATATAACATCAATCTGACATTTGTATGGAGGTTCGACTCTAAGTTGAACAGTCTTTCACTTTTCACACTACTGCATGGGGCAGAAAGATATTTTTGGGCCATTTTAGCCAGAGCTGGAAATCTGTTTATTAACTGCCCAGTACTTCAGGGGTTTGTCTGAACGAGATACAGTGATCTCTCCTACAATAATACAAATAACAACAATTTGTGTTGGCAGAACAGTAGTAAACAATTTTTAGTTTAGTCTCCACTCCAGTTTAAAATGAAAAATGGGAACATGCAGTTTGAAAAAACGCCACAAGATAGCATATGGGTAGGAAGTGAAGGTATCGGTTTAAGTATCGGTGCATTTGCACGAGTACAAGTACTCATGCAAATACTTGGTATCGGTACATCCCTATATATACATATACACACACATATTTTGGAAGCTAAAAGAAGTGTATTGATTAATAAAATCTTATGTGGAAGTAAATATGTGAAACAAAAAAAGCCCTAATTGGCTTGAAATGTGAAAACTATATAAATAACCAATTCCTTAGGTTAGAAAGTTTTATATTAAATACAATACAAGAATGATAATAAAAATAATATAATAACCTAGCAAAAATTATAATTACTCAAATATAAATACCGATAATACTAATCAGTGAAAACTACCTACACGCAAATAAAGAGCACGAATATCATAAGTGTTGTGCTTACACGTAAATAAAGAGCACGAATATCATAAGTGTTGTGCTTACACGTAAATAAAGAGCACGAATATCATAAGTGTTCTGCTTATGAAATAATAATATAATTAATCTGCAGACAACTACGTGAAGTAAAGCAAGTTAATAATAAAGAATTGAGATAGATATATATATATATATATATATATATATATATATATATATATATATATATATATATATATATAGTGGAAATGATAATTGATAGCAGCAAGTGAATCATAGAACCGATCTAACAAAAATACCATGAAATTATTGAAAAGAAAAAATAATAAACTATTACTACGTAGCTGTTGATTTCCCACAACAAATATAGAATTAGGAAATCAACTAGCACCCAACTTTTTATTAAGACCATAAGTTTGATTGATAAATAAGTGTAGTATAATTGTAACAGCTATTGCTATATATTGTGAATATAAAATATTGTCATGGAAATTTTTTAATGGATTGAATAAATTTTCACTTTTTAATCAAGACCAGCGAGTGCCTACTTTTGTGGAGAAATATATATATATATATATATATATATATATATATATATATATATATATATATATATATGCGGTTTAGGATATTCTTAGATCAATTATCACTTCACTTCTATGAAGTCACACAAATGGGGAGGGTCAGTGCTAGCCAGACATGAACGATCAGGCTGGGATTTCCCTTGCTCACATTCTCACTGTTGCATTTGACATGACGTCACCATTTTTACTCTCATACAGCTGATCGGTAAAAGATTTTTTCACACGAATTGTCCCGATCTCACGAGGGATCATAGGAGTTTTTATTATGATAGTATCATTATCATTTGTATATCACAAAGACATTATAGAGATTTTCTTACACCAACCACTTTATCACACAATATATATATTTTTTTGTATGTTGCCGCCAATTGAACTCTGTTCCATTTTCTGTGATACTTACACACCCACTATTTGGGGGACAGAGATTGGTAGCCGAGTTTACTCCCAGTAGGGGAGGAGCTGACAAATGTTTGGTAGTGTGCGGCTATAAAAGCCGGGTAAACTGCAATTTAATTTATGCCTCATGAAACGGCTGCTGTGCCGAGAAACGTGTTGCAAAATTACTGCTTTGTCTCATTTGAATAGGAGTGTTTTAAGGTGTTTTATTTATCTGTTTTAATAAACATTTTTATTTGACACCTTTTGTTCACTACGTTCCTACATGAGTCTTTCACTACCAAACAAACGGATCGTGCATCGCTGAGTTCCTGTATCCAAGATCAGCTAGCTGGTTAGCTGAGATAACCAGCTTGTGTCCACAAGCACATTGGTGTGCTCTACCGAAATATTAGTACCCTGTGCATTGTACTTATGGATGTCCCGCTATTTGTGATCTACTGATACACACATGTTGGCGCCTCTTTGTCTTTGGACTGTTTTTGTAATTACCAGTCACCCATGTCTCAGTACAGATATTTATAGAGTGGGACAAACTCCTAGGATAATTATATCATAAGACAGGAACCCAAAAATCATGTCTGCCCTGGGAACATCTAGACAGTTGGCAAGTCTTTAATTTTTCAGATTGGCAACAGAAATCCTTTCGACTTTAGTAGGTTTTGTATACGATCCCAGACGAAGAATAAGGACAGTAAAGTCAAAAACAAACTTTCCCGATTCTGAGGTGTTTTTTTTTTTTAAAAAACAACTTTCTAAATTTATTTCGGTTATCAAAATTAGCTTTATTCTATTGATATCCTTCATTGAACGAGTAAAGGTAGGTAGGCTGATAGGAGCTTAGGAGTATGCATGTGTTGATGGCAGCAGTGTTTGCAACATTGTTTTTAGCAACGTTACATAGTTGCAAACCAGATGGCTAGATCCACGTGCACGCTCCTGAGCTATCCTAGGATTACTCTTTAACAAATTATACCAAGAGAACTAATCAGAATTAATAAAAGTAAATTGGAAAGTTGTTTAAAATTTACATGCTCTGTCCAATTTGTTACATTTTGACTTTACTAACCCTTTAACATATGTATTTAGCATATGACACTTTAAGGGAAAGGGTCTTACATGATGAATGGGAAATCATTTTATAATTCACTACTAGACGAGTGTGAAGTGCTGCTTATATGAAACATTTCAGGGTAAGACATTATTTGGCAGAATAGCAGGACAAGTCATTTAACCCCTTCACTACCAGGAGTTTCAGAGAAAAACTGGAGAATCATTAGCATTTTTGCCATCACTCAGTTTAAACAGAAATAGAGCCTGTTTTTTTTTTAAAATCATCTATGAAAACTATATAAGTTTTAAAGTAGTCAACCCAAGGTTCTGATTTAGGTCCATGTCGGTATCTTTGTCACTGTCTGACTGCCAAATACAATCATAAAAAACAAATAGTTTACGTTTGTGCAAACTCTGTTTCTCACTGAAATTATTTATGCACAACTATTGCAGTCATATGACAAATGGTTGTAAAGCTTCTCTGGGATCCCCGTTGTTCAGTAATAGCATTGGTTTTTTTCACAACTTTTCGGTCCCAAAAGGAGGAGGGTACCTTTCTTTCTATTCTGAAATTAAAATATCTAATTAAATTCCTGAAGGTCCCCACTTTCAAAATAGAGACCTGCATATCCCGATTCAGAAAGACTACATGAAGTTCCTTGGTTTTGGCTTAAGGCCTCTGAGTCTTATCTTGATGTCATTCTTGTGCAGGCACCATTCCTCAAAACCATACATTTGACAAAAGCTCCCTTTTTCTTCAAACTTAAGTTTCAATGGTTAATCATAGACTGTTTCCATGGGACTGTCTATGATAGAAGAAAGCAGGATCAAGCTGAAAATGTGTGCTAGTCTTCAGGATATTCCTCTTGCTACAGTAGCTTAATGCATGGATGTTGTGGGTCTGATAGTAGCCTTATACGCAGTTCCATTCATCTGAGAAATCTGCAGCAGTAGAAAGTTCTGACAGTCATAGTTGTGGTGGCCGACTAACCAGTCAGTTATCCAAGGGGCTCATTTTCTTCGGCCAGTCAAGATGGTAATTACTACAGCTGCCAGCAAATGGTGTTGGGGAGCTGTCTGAGGTTCTCTGAAGGCATAGAGGGTTTGGTCTCCTCAGGAGAAAAAGGTTATAGTCCATAATCTGGATCTCTATGTGATCTTCAGGACTTTACCAAGTTGGCCCAGCCTCAGTGTCACAGCAGAGGTGTAGATCAGTCATCAGAAGAACTTGGAGTTCTTTGATGAAGAAAGGGTCAGACCGTCTTACTCATCGGTGCCTGCACCGCAGGTGTGATCTCTGCATCAAGAGGTGTTGAACCAGATTGAGACGTTGCCAGAAATAGATCTCATGGCCTATCACTTGAATCACAAGCTTCCCTACTATTGTGCCAGGTCTTGGGATCCTCAAGCCAATTTGGTGGACGCCCTTGTGGTTACTTGGTCATTCAAACTGATGTACATCACCTGTATTGCCCCACCCTAATTCATGGTGGTCTCGTGGACTTCACTGCTCGGGTATTATAACCGACTTGATAATCTTTGTGGAATTTTTACCATCTAATGAAAGAAAACAAAATTAATGCTTACCTGATAAATTCATTTATTTTATGATGGTGAGAGTGCACAAGAAATGTCTTAGTTATTCTCTACATCTGGCAGTTTGACTTGTTTTTGCACTTCATTTATCCCACCTTGGTCCTTTCTTGCTTTTAAGATTTTCCCTTTTTACTTAGCCATATGTAGAACAGAGGTGTCACTTGGATAGTAGGAAGGACAAATGCTCTGGACTGGATGGGTGTTTTTGCCTCCTCTTAGCAGACAGGAAGTGTCACCATCATGAGAGAAATTAATTTAAAAAGATAATCATACTTTTTTTGTTGTTGTTTTTTAAAATATGTACCATTTTAGAAGATCTCATTTGAACAGATCTAGGTTTCTTACTGTACATCATTTTGGCTGTACCTATCTGACCCCTCCAATTTGAGACATCCAAGAGTACTATATTGTGCCTACTCATTTGTTCCACCAGGCAAACTGTAAAGGTCATGCCATATATACCCTTGCCACATGTGTTGGCCACTGAGATACAAATTTGTCAGTTGATAAATCTCTTGGTGCTTCCCCTTACTCTACCAAAGCAAAATATGCCATTGCAAGAGGCTGATCAACGAGCTGCTTTTCCTCACCAGGGAATTTCTTATGTTCTCAATCTGATGGAGTCATTTAGAAAGTGACAGTTTACTGTAAATTGGTCTCACCTTAATGTGTTTCCAATTACTTGTTAAATCAGCTGCAGAGTATAAAATGTATGGGAAATGGTTCCTTTAGGTTTGTTTTGTATATAAAAAGCTGTTTATTTGTTGAAAACACAACCCATTCAAATAAAGATAAGGATGTCTACTATTCCAAAAAACTAAATTTTCTATACCAAAATGCCCCCTTATTTTATCTGTCATTTCTCCAAACCACTGTCCTAATGCCGATTCTTCTTTACATGGCTTTTATTTAGAGAATACAAAAGTATGCATAGCTTCGGTATAGGTGGTGGTATTTAGAAGGTAAAGTAACCTATTTCAAATGGAAAAATAAAGGTAAAGGAGCTATTGGTAAACAAACTAGGAAAAGGGATAATTTCAGAACAAATTAAAGAATTTAACAGTAGAATATCCCTTTAATCCATGGTGATCACATCTTATAATGCCATAAAATGTTAATGAAACCTTTTTAAAGTAGGTGTTTTTTATTGCAGAAGTATATACATATATTTAACAGCAGTTAAACACTGCATAGTGAAAAAGTAGCATAAACATAAATATAAGAATTTAAAACTTGTGTTAGTAAACTACAGCATTTTGTTATTAGAGTTACTCCTGTGTGGATTTAAGCCTGACCTTCACACCTATTTGAGTTTGTTGGATATCTCGTTCCAAAACATGGGCATTAATATGGAATTACTCCCCCTTTGCTGCTACAACAGCTGCCACTCTTCTGGGAAGGTTTTCCACAATATTTTGGAGTGTGGGTACAAACTCCTACTGACATTCAGCCATAAGAGCATTTATGATATCAGGTACCAATATTCAAAAATGTCTGGCTCGCGGTTGGCATTCCAGTTCATCCCAAAAGGTGTTGAATGGGTCGAGGTTAGAGTTCTGTTCCTCCACATGAATCTCGTGTCGTATGTCTATATGCATCGTGCGCAGGGGCACAGTCATACTGGAATAAGAAAGGGCCTTCCCTAAACGGTTTGTTTAAAATGTATTTGTATCCTGTAGCATTAAGGTGACCCTTCACTGAAAATAAGGGACCTAGCCCAAACTGTGAAAAAACGCCTCAGACCATTTTGTCTCCTCTACTAAATTTTACCCTAGGCATTCTGGTAGGTAGTGCTCTCCTGGCACCCGCTACACCAATATTCTTCCATCAGACTACCAAATAGTGAAGCAGGATCCCTAACTCCGCACGTTTACACTGCTCCACTGATGGCCAAACTATGCTTGGCGTTGCACATGTAGATATGAGGCTTGTGTACAGCTGCTCGGCCATGTATCTCCCAGCACACAGTTCTTGTACTGATGTTGCTTTTAGAGGCAGTTTGGAACTCTGCAGTGAGTTATGCAACAGATTATAGGGATTTGTATGTGCCACGCGATTCAGCACTCTGGGAGTTTTCCTGGTCTACCGCTTTATGGCTGGGCTGCTGTTGCTCCTAAACACTTCACTATAGTAGCACTAACAGGTGACCGGGGCAGAAATTTCACAAACTGACTTAAGGCAAACGTGGCATCCTATGACAGTGCCACGTAACTGAGCTCTTTAGTAGAACCCACTGTACATCCAATGTTTGTCAATAGAGATTTCAGGGCTATGTGCTGAATTGTATGCACCTGTTAGCATTGGATGTGACAAACACCTGAACTCACCTAGTAGGTGTGTGCATATTTCTGGCTATACAGTGATTGTGCATTATTTTGCTCCAACCTCTTAAAGGGGGGGGAGGAGATACAGTTTTCTGAGATAACTTACAGGAAACTTAGGCAAGTAGGCTTGCTTAAATCTTGCTGTGCCTCTTTAATAAGTAGTTTGTATTTAATATATATATATTTACACTCCTGCTTTTGAAATAGAGATACCAAGAGAACAAAGAAAATTAATAACAGGAGTTAGTTAATTATAAAGTGGCTTAAAGGGACAGTAAAGTCACAAAAAAACTTTCATGATTTAAATAGGGCATGTAATTTTAAACAACTTTCCAATTTACTTTTATTACCAATTTTGCTTTGTTCTCTTGGTATTCTTAGTTGAAAGCTAAATCTAGGAGGTTCATGTGCTAATTTCTTAGACCTTGAAGACTGCCTCTAATCGGAAAGCATTTTGACAGTTTTTCACCACTAGAGGGCGTTAGTTCATGTGTTTCATATAGATAACATTGAGCTCTGGCACGTGAAGCTCCTAAGAGCAAGCACTGATTGGCTAAAAATGCAAGTCTGTCAAAAGAACTGAAATAAGGAGGCAGTTTGCAAAGGCTTAGATACAAGGTAATCACAGAGGTAAAAAGTATATTATTATAACTGTGTGTGTTATGCAAAGTTGGGGAAATGGTAATAAAGGGATTATCTACCTTTTTAAACAACAAAAATTCTGGCGTTTACTGTCCCTTTAAAATTGCTGCTCTATCTAAATCATGAAAGAAAAAAAAAATTGGGTTTCATGTCCCTTTAAAGCTGGCTGGTTAATAGGACAGGGTTACAACTGGCATGAAATATGAAAGCCAGGTACATCAGCAACAGAAGAAACAGTAATAGCTGTACAAGATGACAACCAGCAGTAATTACACAAATGCTTTATACTACCTCTGGGGGGTATCCAACCGGATGGCGTCTTTGACTGATGCTTTGGGGGCTCTGGAATACGGGTAGGAGGTATCAGGCGTTCCACAAAATGATACTCATCCTGGGATTCAACAATGCCTGGGTATTGAGAAGCTGAACTGCTGCATGGGCACTGTAATAGAAGGCAAAACATGGGGTGTGAAACAAAACCGCACTTACCAGCAAAGCTGCTCTAATTATTAGGATACTTCAGGGTTATTCCACTATAGTCTTGGAATGCTGGGGACAGACCAGAATTAAAACCAGAACTAGAATTGTAGGAATTATGGTTCCCAAGTTTTTTAACCCCTGTATTAGGCAATTAATACTACAGCTTTCTGTGCCATATTGCTTAAAGGGACAGTAAAGTCAAAATTAAACTTAAACTGTTTGGATAGCACATGCAATTTAAAGCAGCTTTCCATTTTACTTTTATTATCAATTTTACTTAGTTCATTTGGTATCCTTTAATAAAGAGTAATCTTAGGTGAGCTCAGGAACGGCCACATATCTTAAAGGGTAATTAAACCAAGTCCTTTTCTCTTGTAATTCAGATAGAGAATATGATTTTAAACAACTTTCCAATTTACTTTAATTTAATTTTTTAGTTCTCTTGATGTCCTTTGTTGAAAAATACACCTAGGTAGGCTTAGGAGCTGCTGATTGGTGGCTGCACATATGCCTCATGTTATTGGTTCACCCAATGCATTCAGCTTGCTTCGGGTTGTTCATTGCTGCTTCTTCAGCAAAGGATACCAAAAGAATGAATCAAATTAAAGAATGGAAGTAAATTGGAAAGTTGTTCAAACTTGTATTGTCTATCTGAATAATGGAATAAATGTTTTGGGTTTAATGTCCTAATAGCTCAAGACTCGCGCATTTGTTTACAGATGTTCCCATTTGGTTTGGGTCAGCTCATGGCAAGAGGTCTAACAGATGTAACTAGGATGTTTCAGTTCAGATCATTTAAAGGGACACTAAACCCACATTTTTTCTTTAATGATTCAGATAGAGAAGCAATTTTAAGCAACTTTCTAATTTACTCCTTCTTTGTTCTCTTGCTATCTTTATTTAAAAAGCAGGAATTTAAAGCTTAGGAGCCGGCCCATTTTTGTTTTAGAACCTGGGTTTGGTGCTTATTGGTTGGCTAAATGTAGTCACCAATCAGCAAGCGCTATCCAGGGTGCTAAACCTAAAATGGCCTGGCTCCAAAGCTTTATATTCCTGCTTTTTAAATAAAGATAGCAAGAGAACGAAGAAAAATTGATATTAGGCGTAAATTAGAAAGTTGCTTAAAATTGCTGCTCTAGCTAAATGATGAAAGAAAAAAAATGTGGGTTTAGTGCCCCTTTAAGAGAGTATTACGAGGGAGGCCTGATATTCTGGTCAGTCTCTTTCTTATGGTTAGTGATCCCCCAAGCTCCAGTCTGCAGAACCCACTAAAGTAAAGCACCCAAAGTAATCATAAAAATCTGGCCTGAGGCCTGGAGTTGCAAACCATGTTTCATTGTGTGCCTAGTTTTAATAAGACATTTTTTTGTGTTTATCAAGACTTTGGACAAAATGGTTTAAAAAGTTTTCAAGGTAGACTTTATCAGGATGTCCATCATTTGTCCATCAAGTTCTACAGATCCTATCCATACTGATCACTTCAGGTCACTACGGCACAATCTATTTTTCTATTTGTAGTTCTCCTTGGTCTGGCTACATCTTCAAGAGTCTTAGCATGGTCCCTGCCACCCCCTTAGAATTTCAGTGCTTTATAGCGTCCCTTTATCTTAATGGATTCCTGGCTAAAGGGACATACAACACCTGATAATTAGTCTGTAATAAATTAGCATACTAGCCAGCCACAAACCTTTTCTGAATACAATAATGCCTCGTTTGTGGCGACTGCATTTAATTGCCCGAGAACCACCCACCACTTGCCTGTTTGGAGAACCCAATCAGGACTTGTTACTGGTGTAAACGGGTTGCCGCTGTCACTTTAATAGTATCTAATCACATTTGCAGAGGGCGATTAGGGAGAGAGATGTGGCAGACTTAGGGGGCAATTTATCAAACTGAGGCGGAAAGGGGCGCACATGCGCGCCCCTGTCCGCCGCAGCTCGCCTATGGCGGGCTAAATTCAGCATTGCACACAAGCGCTATTTTGCGCCCTTGCACATCCAATCACGCACGGGCAGGAGCGGTCAATCTCCTGGTTGGACTAGACCATGGAGATTGAATTTCGCCACTTTAAAGGTGACAAAAGATTAGGGAAGCAGCGGTCTTATGACCGCTGCTTGTTAAATACGGCATGCAGGTTCTCTTGTCAGAACCTGCAGCCGCAGTGGGTCGAAAGGCTTGCGAAGCCTTTGATAAATCGACCCCTTAGGCTTGTCAAGTCTACAGCGTGCTTTTCTAATAATGAGAATTGGAAAACCCAAAATCCGTTAAAGGAACATAAAACACTTTTTTCCTTTCATGATCCATATAGAGCATGCAATAAATGTAGCTACCAATCAGCAAGCGCTACCCAGGGTGCTGAACCAAAAATGGGCCAGCTCCTAAGCTTAGATTCCTGCTTTTTCAAACAAAGATACCAAGAAAAGAAGAAAAATGAAAAATAGGAATAAATTAGAAAGTTGCTGCTCTATCTAAATCATGGAAGAAAAAATTTGGGTTTAGTGTCCCTTTTAAGGCACTGTCGGAGCAGTTGAAACACGTTAATAGTAAGAGGATGTCAAGTCAAAAAGACCTATTGTTTACTGATCTATCCAGAAGATCAGATTTATGCACCATTCTTCTGTAAAAGGACAGAATAGTGACCTTTATTTTTTATGACTATAGCTGTCCCTTACTAGGTATGGTGTGAAAAGCTTTGTGCATCCCATTGTGACATTCTTCTCAACTTGGGTAACTGTTGGCTATTGTGTGGGGTCCTTAAAAGTCCTAGTGGGTTTGTCTCTTCCAAAGCCATTAATAAATATAAAATATATATTATCTCTATAAATACAATGCTATTGGGGGTCAGAATTAGATGTTATGGCAGCTATGAATTGTGTCATAGTCAGGAAACTAACAACATTTACTATAGATGTGATGATGATCTTTAGACGGGCCACATTACTATTTGTCTTAATGCAAAGAGCTATACTCTCTCAACAATCAAGTAGAAAACATCTGATTCTACAATAGTCTGTTAGGGCCTGGTTCTGGTCACTGGGTTGCTATGTAACTTGTTCAGAGGAGGACTGCCTGGTATTTTGGGGCTGGACTGACCTTGCTAGGTGGGATCAGACTAATATACTTCAGGAAAATTCTCCTCTGTGCTAAGAATTGGGCTGCTAATTTGTCATGGAACATGCGACTGAGCTGTTTGTTTCTGGTTTGTATTTATTATATGACCCTGGGGAAGTCTCCCTAAGGTTGATGCAGAAAACCAGACGTGGACTCCTTGCCCAATGTGCTTAGAGGAATATGGCTGCACCTCACTGACGAGGCCCAAAGGAGGCCTAAACGATCGTATGGGGTTGCCGTTTTACTTGTTCATAGGAGGATTGCCTTGTATTTCGGCGCTGGACTGACCTTATTCGATGGGATCAGACTGACATACTTCAGAAATGTTCTCTGTGAAAAGTGCAAATGGTCTAAAAGAGGCTTCTTCTAGGTGGCAACTCGCCATAGAACAAGCTTCTGAGCTGTTGTGTTACTAGTAAAGTGCTTCTCTTTATCTATGCAAGGGACAGATATGTGCCAGGGTTAGGCTTGTGACACTACCATGTGCTCTTTTGAGACAATTTTATACTTAAATTACAGGAAAAGGAGCAAAATAAAATAATTAAACAATACTGCAAAGTTGTTTTACTATGTATAATTATGTTGTTTTTTTTTTGTACAATCTCCAAGTGTTTACTGTCCCTTAGAAGGGATATGATTAATTTATTTATGTAAAGACAGGATATATACCAACATTTAATACAATAGAGTTGCACAAGAAAAAACAATGCAATAGCATATAATCTGATTTTCAAATTATCAGTATTTTGTTCTGAGAAATTGCAAAAATTGTGTCTATTGCCCTGCCCACTGTATCAGGTGACAACCATCAGCCAATCACACTCATATACACTGTTAAAGCTGGCACGCGCTCATTTGTAGCTGGTGCCTCTGAAAGTGTGCATATAAAAAGACTGACCACCCACTTAATTTTTTTTTTTTTTTTGTGAACGTACGGTTTGACCTGTTCTCCAGTCAGCGCTCCAGCAACTAAAAAGGTGCCACACAGGTAGGGCGCCGATTGGAGAAAAGGTCATGGATTTTTAGAAGCACTGCTATATTAAAAATTAAGTTACATCTAAAGTCCCTGTAAAATGTCACTTAGATTCCGGACCTGATTTCAAAACATGTAAAGTTTACCATCACTCTTAAAGGATTACTTTCTGTTATAATTTTTAAGCCAAACAACTAACATATTGAAGTTAATAAACATTAATTAAAACCTACTGACCTATATTTTCTCCAAAACGAAGTTTCATAACGTTCTAAAAGTTATATATTTTATTCCCCGATGATGTCACGTTATCCTGCCCACTATTTTCAGCACTGCATGTTCAAAATACTTAAACCAATGAAATTGTGTTTAAAGCGCCATTTTGAAACCTAGGTATTGTAAACGGATTGGTACAGAGCAAAGGATAACCACGGAGTGGGTTTGGAAAACAATTAAATTTGCAGACAAGATTTCTGATATACGGTAGAGATATGTTAATGAAATGCTATTGATAAAAAGCGTATTTGGGGTAGTTAGTTAGTAACAGGCATAGAAAATATTTACTTACAGTGGCCCTTTAAGTACATTTTTTTTTTTTTTTTTTAAAAACAATACTGGCAGGAAATCCTTTTTTATTTTTACTAAAGATAATAAAAGTTTTTATGTATAGAAATATGTAGAATAACCTAAAAATGTAGAAGCCAGCACTAAAACTGCAGGAGCAGCAATGCACTACTGGTTTCTAACTGAGCACATGGTGAGCCAATGACAATCTGTGTGTGTGTATATATATATATAGCCACCAATCGGCAGCTAGAACCTAGGTTCTTTGCTGCTTCTGGGCTTTCCTAGATAAATCTATCAGCAAAGGATAACAAGAGAAGGAAGCAAATGAAAGAAGTAAATTGGAAAGTTGTATGTTCTGTCTAAATCATGAATGTCTAATTAGGACTTCACTGTACCATTAAATATAGTATAGTAGTTTATAATTCTGTACACTACTACTCATCTTATTCAAGTTAAAAAATAAATTGTTTAAAACTTTAATAAGTTAGTAGTTTTAATTTTAAAAATGTATTAACCCTTTTGTTGCATAGCTGCTGCTGGCTATATATTATACTTTTTCAGATGTTAACCAGTTGTTTACAGAGTCTTTTTGTTCTAAAGCTGCATTATATATATATATATATATATATATATATATATATATATATATATATATATATATATATATATATATATATATATATATATATATATATATATATATATATATATATATATATATAATTTTTTTAACCCTTTCCTACTTACATATACACACATACAGTACATATATACATCTTTAGCAATGTATCTGTATGTATCTATATGTTAAAGCCCTTTGGCTGCTTTTTGTTATTCTTTCTTTCTAACACCCGATTTCTCATATCTCCCTTATAACTTTTGTGTGCAATATTTTATTAAAATATTGTTTTAATAGACAGTGTTATTATAAGTGTACTTTGTAATGTATTGTTGATGTGTTTTGTGCAATTTTTTAGTTTTGCAAAACAAATAACCACAGTTCTGAAATCACGGTAATGATTCTAGTGTACATCTCGATTATGCTAGCGCAATCGCAATTTTGCTCAACTTTTAACATCAGCGTAATTAAAAAGAAGCGCAGACGATCATGAAAACCCTTGCGAAATTGTTTGCGCTCCACTTATAATCTAGCCCTAAATGTCACAAAGATGTTATACTGCTTGCTTGTGGCTATTTGAGTTGTGCATTGTGTGATGCTACTAATATCCTTTGCCCAGCGCCACAGGGTGAAGGAACCAAAGTCTCAGCGCCAATTACTAAGACTTTGATACGGTACCCTCCCGTGTCCACGCATCTTTACTGCCTGCCTTCCACACCATGAGTTCATTGAATCTACACTCTCGGTGTGACTGTGTCCGTTTACTAAACATGATGATAATATATTTAATTCCTTTGCCCACTGCCAGGGCAAGGTATCCAAAGTCTCAGCTCCAATTACTGAGACTGATACTGAATGCTCCTTTGTCCACACACTGTCGGCCTTCCACACCATGAGTTTATTGAATCTACACTCTCGGTGTGGCTGTTTTTGTCCGTTTACCAAACATGATAATATACTTGATTCCTTTGCCCACCTGCAGGGTGAGTGACCCAAAGTTTCAACTCCAATTACTGAGACTTTGATACTGTATGCTCCCGTGTCCACACATATAATATGCGGACTGCCTGCCTTCCACACCATGAGTTCATTGAATCTACACTCCTGGTGGGACTGTGTCTCTTTACCAAATCTGATAATATATTTAAATCCTTTGCCCACCGCCAGGGTGAGGGTTCCAACGTCTCAGCACCAATTACTGGGACTTTGATACTGTATGCTCCTGTGTCCACACCTTGACTTAACTGAAGCTACACTTTCGGTGTGACTGCTAACTAAACATGATATTACTTAATTCAATCCTATGCCCACCACCAGATGGAGAGACCCAAAGTCTCAGCGTCAATAATTACTGAGACTTTATCATGCTGCCTTTAATCCAACGGTGTGGATCCTTATGAAACAGCACACAGCTGTGTCCACGGAATGGACACACCACCGGATTATGTTCCTGCTGCTGCCCTACAACATCAAAAACATCATGCTGCCTTTAATCCAACGTTGTGGATCCTTAGAGAACAGAGCACGGCTGTGTCCATGGGACAGACACACCTTCGGATTATCACTGCCAAGGTGAGGGATTATGTTCCAATTACTGAGACTCTTAAGACTTCGTTATCTTTCTTCTTCCTTCCAAAAAATTAATTTTAACCTATCCTTCCTAACCCAGTAGCTAGCGCTATTAACCATCATTAAAATGGGCCAGTCTACTCCAGAATTTGTATTGTTTAAAAAGACAGATAATCCCTTTATTACCCAGTTTTGCATAACTAACCAAGTTATTTTAATATACTTTTTACCTATTTGATTACCTTGTACCTAAGCCTCTGCAGACTGCCCCCTTATTTCAGTTCTTTTGATAGACTTTCATTTTAACAGAGTGAGCACAATTTTATCTGACACGCATGAACTAATGCCTTCTAGATGTGAAAAACTGCCAAATACACTAATAAGAAGCAACCTTCAAGGGCTTAGAAATAAGCATATGAGCCTACCTAGGTTTAGCTTTCAACAAAGAAAATAAATATGATAAAAGTAAATTGGAAACTTGTTTAAAATTGCATACCCTATCTGAATCATGAAAATTTAACTTTGACTAGACTGTCCCTTTAACCCAAACTAACCTCTCTAAGGTAACACTAGTATTACTATCTCAAATTTTCTGTCATCTCTACTACTAACCCATCACCTTCCCTAACTGAGTGTGAGTACTAACCAACCACCAATTATTAACCTTACCCAAACAACAATTAATAACTAACTAAACCCTAACCAACCTACAAATAACCTTATACTCATACTAACTAGAAACTACTAAACAAAGACTATCTCCCTGTCTTATCCTGCAATCTAATAACCTATTTTTATTCATCCACAGATGGGGTCACTATTGATTTACCAAGCCCAATGGTTTCATTACTGGATGATGAGGCATTTGGATGGTACAAAAATTTTCGCCATACACATCTCTATCAAATATACTTCAGAAGATTCTTCCCTTATTTACCATCTGTCTTCAAATTATTTCCAAATTCAAAAAACAAAACAACAGCATCAAGACGACTTCACCAGGAGGAAGTTTACTCTTCTATAGGTGGTGTAGCCTTAGTCCCGGTAAGTTTAAATTACAATGTATTAGTAATAATCTTACTTTTCATTCTAATTCTCAAAATAATCCTTCCTATTACATTAATGCAATTGCTACTTATTTGAATTCATTCACCCACATTAACGTAAACCGTAACAAATAACAAACCATTACTAATTTCTACAACTCCTTCATCTCATCATTCTCCTCTTACAAACTCGTACTAAAACCTTGACTAACCTACATACCTCCTAATCACAATAGGACATACTTATTAATTTACCAACTCGGTTTGTTTGTGACATTGTGTGTGAATGTATACAAATTTATGTGTGCAAAATAGTGATATGAGTGTTGTGTGTCTAGAGAAGAGAATGTTGATTGGGCACGTGAGTGTGTGCGGTGAGTAAATATGGTTGTTGGTTGACGCAATACCATGGTGGTTCTAACAGTGCAATAGTAAAACCACATTTTGCTATTTTACCAAGATAAATCATGCTTGATTTGTCAGGAAGGTTTCTAGGTTGTAGCACACATTTGTCTCTTGTGATTGGCTGCCTAGATGTGTTCAGCAACAATTAGAATTCCCAGGTTGAACATTGCTGATCCATCAGCAAAGGATATCAAGAGAATTAAGCAAATGTAATAAAAAGAAAATGGGAAAGTTGTTTAACCCTTTTGCTGCTAAGCCTTTTTTTTTTACACTCAAGTGCTGAGCCAATTTTAAACTTATTTGGCAACCTACATTTAAACCCTATTCTAAATCAATTTTCAGAGAGTGACCTACACAAATTATATATTGAGTTTTTTCAGCAGGCCCAGCAGATTCACAATATGCCTTTATATTTATAATTCTTGGCATGTTAGCTGCGACAAAACTAAAATATATGTATAATGTTAGCTTAGATTTTAGCAAATAATATTGAAAATAGCCCTGTGATCACCTTACTAAATTGTCTCCAAGGGAAACAATATGTAGAATAGGGGCTCATACAGGCTTTTGGGGGTTCTAATATAGATTAGAGAGGCCCCATTATGCAGTACAAAATTAAAAGAACCTTTTTCCTTGCAACTTTATTAGGGGTCTCAACATACTAGTTTTTTTTGCTTGAGTATATAAACTATAATCCCTGTGAGTGTTTTCACTTTTAAAAGATTTTTCTTTTACTGCTCCTAGACATTATTTGAAAGAGCAGGTGATTCTCTTTCAGATGAGGGGTCCTGTAGGTTCGTAGCGGCTAAGGGAGCTGAGAAAGAGGGGTTTGAAGACCATCTTCTATCCAGCTCCCTAGCAGCTACACTGAGCTTCTTGGCTCAGCCCCTTTGTGATGATACCAGGTGCATGCATGGTGACGTCACCGGCATTCCCATGAAGCCTGGGAGTGCCACAGACTAGGCTACCGATCCCCAAACTGTAGTGCTGGGGATTGCTAAAAACAGTGTTTTAACAGCGATCTCCCTTCATGACGAAAAGCCATTGTTATGCGCATGACCAACATAGTTAGTCATGCACATTGAAGGGGTTAAATTTGTATGTCGTATCTGAAGAATCATAAAACAAATTGGATTTCACTATGAAGCCCAAATATTTTGTTTCATGATTCAGATAGAGCATTTGTAATCTACTTTTCATTTTATTTCTATTATCAATGTTGCTTCATTATCTTGCTATTAGGGATGCACCGAAATTTCGGCTGCAGAAACGTTTCGGCCGAAAATGACATTTTTGGCTATTTCGGTTTTTTATTTTGTGTAAAATTATTGTGTAGCATATTTCAAATTTGATGCTAGTCTAGAGCTGCTATTTGAGTTAATTTCTTGACTTACTGTTTCTCATATAATACATTTTCTAGGACTATACTTTTCAACAAAGGATAACGAGAAATAAGTACATTAGATAAAATAAGTAAATTTTAAAGTCGCTTTAAAGGGCAAGCTCTACCTAAATAAAAAAATAAAAAAGTGTTTCATGTCTGTCTAAGTAGGGACACTTTTGGTATAGTAAGATACTAGTTATTGTACCTTTAAAGGGATTTTAAACCCCGTTTTTTATGATTCAGATAGAGCATGCAATTATAAGCAACTTTTTTATTTTTACTCCTTTTTTTTTCTCTTGGTACCTTTATTTTAAAAAGCAGGAATGTAAGCTTAGGAGCTGGTCCATTTTTGGTCCAGCACCCTGAGTAGCGCTTTCCGATTGGTGGCTAGCCACCAATCGGCAAGAGTTACCCAGGTCCTGAACCAAAAAATAGGCCAGCTCCTAAGCTTACATTCCTGCTTTTCACATAAATATACGAAGAAAAACAAAGACAAAATGATAATAGGAGTAAATTAGAGAATGCATGTTTTAGCTTCTTTCTATCTGAATCATGAAAGAAAATGTGGGTTTCATATCCCTTAAAGAGACACTAAACCCATTTTTTTTTTTATTTCCTGATTCAGATAGAGCATGCAGTTCAGCAGTTTTCTAATTTACTCCTATTAATTTTTCTTCGTTCTCTTATCTTTATTTAAAAAGCAGGAACCCTTTAATAGTAATAGACCATCATCTGCATTTACCTACTATAGAGCAATGCAAACCTCACATGCTATATAGTCTGTAGGACAAACTGTCTGTGACTGAACCCTTATCACTTACTTGCTGCAGCCTAATACCAGCTCGCAAAATCCCAAATCCTGCCCTTCTCAACATGGGGGCAGCCATCTTGCAACTCGCAACGCTTGCAGGACTTCCGGTGAATTGGGTGCACTAAGATGTCAAACAAGCGCTTCCTCGAGAGCGCCATTCATCCTTTCCAAAAGTAGGCGTAACGCGTGCACGAACACATGTTCATTATTCAACCAGTTGCATTCCATTGTACCTCACCTGGAAAACAGGGAGTACCAAAATGTCCGCACGCAAGATACGCATGCTCCCTGTTCTCTTCAGTGGACGCGCGCACGTACCCTTTTAAAGTGCGTGCGCGTGCCTTCAGTCTTTCCTTTCCTCCATTTTGTGAGACGCGGAGTGGCCGGTGAGAGAGCGTGGGGTTTTCGCTTTTGTACGGGGTGGCCCGTTTCGCGTGTATTTGGGAATTAAGTGCACTATGAATAGTTATAAAGTCAGTGTTGTAATGTATAGCTGTGGGATCAGCCTCTAGTTTAGCAATGGGTGCTCTTTGCTGGGAGGCATGGTCATGTGTTATCACGCATCCCATGTATTGAGATCGTTTAGTAACTTAGGTGGAATTTAGGAAGTTGTGGCTGACAAGATTTATATTAGACCGACAACACGCCATGTATTGTTTCAGAGCTTTTGTAAGCCTTGGCCGTGCCAGTGATTACTTTCAGTAATAAGTATATGAGGGATTCATGATTTTTAAAATCTAGATTAATCTTCCACAAGATACACGTTTAAAAGCTATTTTTGTTACATTTTTGCATGGTTTTACAGTCTGAGGGCTCACCAATTAAAAGCTTTATAAACATGCCTATTTCCTTTGCTGTGGCCTGTAAGCTGCAAATATAAATTAGCTGCACAGACAAAGTAATCACTGTGTGGAGTGTTGGGTATATATATATACTACAATGTTTCAAATGCTGGTGCTATATAGGGCTGAAGTATCTTATATATAAAATATATCCCACACCCTATACAGTATATGATCTTTCTATGTGCCCTTTACTGACAATTGTATATAAGTAGCACATACAAATATTTTGTAAGTGGCATCTATTAAACCTGGGAGGCTTTGTTTACCTTTTGCCACTTTATTTTATTGGACCGTTCATGCTGCGATCTGGTAGTGTTTAACTTTACCATTAGCAACGCTCTGTTATGTGCTTACCCCTGCAAAAGGAGTTAAACTCCCACTTGGTACCATATTTAATTTGTGTACCCAAAGATTGAATTATGATTACATGCATTTTTCCTGGTCAGATAATATAGCATTGAATGCAAAATCTTAAGACTTTTATTCTGTGAGCATTTTGGGTGATTATAAAGAACTAGTCTGACAACGCTGAGTAAACATCAGCTAACACTGCCTTTGTACATGGCATATAAAGGCTATCTGCATTCAGTCATTTTTTTAAGTGTGGTGCTGATATGCATCTCCTTTTATTCTAGATAATGTTGTATCTAGTTATATCCCTGAGCACCTGTGACGTGTGCCTTTAGTTTTCAGCTCCTGAAAGTTGCTGTTACTGTGGTGATCCAAAGCAAAAAGCCCAGTATTTAGCATTTACGTCAGGTCCCATGTTCTGTTTGTCACTGTGGTATCCTGTAACAAAAAAGGAAACTGCTGCATTGTCTGGGTACTGGGTACCTGTGTAGAATGACATTGTGGGGACCCAGGAAGAAGACTGCAGTTGAAACTCAAACTTCACCTCTGCTTCTGTGGGCAGTTACCAGCAATATGTTAAAATGGGTTTGTCTGTTTGCTGGCTGCTGATTGCCACTTGTTTCTCATTACCCTGCAGTACAGGTGGACACAACCCCCTATAAGCAGTCCAAGCTGGAAAGTGAGAAGGCGCAGCAGGGATAAAGCTAGCATTGGGACAGGTTCCAGTTCTGGGTGGGCAGCTGATCTCAAAGGGTCTGGGTGTCAGAAACCAGCCTCTTGCAAGAGTCTGCAGCTATTCCTGGTGTCCAATGAGTCCCCACAGCACCAGGGTAACTACAATTTCCAGCATATTGTGTGGAATGTAGAGCTGCTGCAGAACATGCTATAATTTAAGAAGTATGCCAATGTGGGGTCCCAATGGTGGTGACCATTTTGGCGCTCACTGGGATTATGCCCTGGCATATTCTAGCACTGGTTTACAAAATGTGGTACAAATGCACATGCTTAATTAGTTAAGTCGAACTGTATGTTCAAGAACAAATGACTAACTTTATCTTCAGTGGTGTTGAAGATCACGCAACTGTAGGTAAGGTACTGTAGGTCACATGTGGTTCTCAAAACCCCCATGGTGACTTTTTGAGGTATTAAAGTAAATAAAGGAATATTTTAATGCAGGTCATGGGCATTATATTCCACTGGACTTGGAAGGACAGTCAAGTCCAAAAAAATCTTTCATGATTCAGATAGGGCATGTAATTTTAAACAACTTTCCAATTTACTTTTATCATCAATTTTGCTTTGTTCTCTTGGTGGTATTAGTTGAAAGCTAGACCTAGGAGGTTCATATGCTAATTTGTTAGACCTTGAACTCCGCCTCTAATCTGAATACATTTTGACAGGTTTTTCACCACTAGAGGGCATTGGTTCATGTGTTTCTTATAGATGACATTGAGCTCACGCACATGAAGTTACATAGGAGTGAGTACAGATTGGCTAAAATGCAAGTCTGTCAAAAGAACTGAAATAAGGGGGCAGTTTGCAGAGGCTTACATACAAGGTAGTTAGAGGTAAAACATATTATAACTGTTGGTTATGCAAAACTGGGGAATGGGTAATAAAGTGATTATCTTTTTAAATAAAGATTCTGGTGTTGACTGTTCCTTTGAGTATGCTCAGTACTAGTCTTGTGCTTTCGCTTCCTGCGTCCCTCCTTTGTTGGCTGCCTTAGCTGGGGCTTTCTGAATAAAGTTGGTTGCAGTCGTATGAAATTAACTTTGGAACTAGCATAATTTCTATTGATGTACATTCAAATCTAAATGCACATTAAAGCTTTATACACACTTGTAATAACTACATTCCTCACTTCTAGATATTAAGGTGAATGTAAAGTTTCATCAAGTAGTGCCTGGTTTTTAAAGTACCATTATAAACAGGTGCACTTTCATTGATGAAACTTTACATTGCACCATATTTGTAGAAATACTTACCTCTTCGCCTTGAAAGCCGCTTCAGCCCATCGCAAGCCTCTTCCTATGTCAGCAATGACGATTCCGGCATCCTTCAATCACGGCCCCCCACCGGGGGAAGCATTGCCTAAAGCAATGCTGTGATTGAAGGAAGGCCAGAATCGTCATTTCTGAAGTAGGAAGAGACTTGCGACGGGCGGTGGAAGCGACAACATCAGGGATCCGGCTTTCAAGACGAACAGGTAAGTATTTCTAGAAATATGGTGCAATGTAAAGTTTCGTCAATGAAAGTGCAATTGTTTTTAATAGTATTTTTTAAAATCCGGGCACTACTTGATGAAACTTTACATTCACTTTAAACATCAGTCAGTCGTTTTACACCATGTAGGCAAAGAAATGTGTCCAATGTGCTACACAAGTGTTACATTTTCACCTGAATTAAAGCAGTTTGTTTTTATTGAAACAAATACATGTTTCTGTGACTGGTGAACAACTGTTACACCTGCATTGGTTGATAGGGACAAACCCAAGAGATTCAAGTGAAGGTCAACTTCACTCGACTGCCCCATGGCATTGGATAAAATTTGCTAAAAGAGGGTGGGTTTAATTCATCAAATTTTTTTAGATTTCATTATTTTTCAAAATCTTTACCTTTTTTGAGCGCTCGATAAGCGCATCTCTCCCGCCCGGCATTTTAATTGATTGACAGATGAAGATTCTCAAAAGAACAAATCATTGTTTCCCCCCCTGGCTGTGATGTTTAAAAGAACGAATCCTGGTTTCCCCCATGGGGTGTTCAGCACCTTCACATAAAGATCTTCAACTGTCAATCAATTTGACAAAATCCTGGGCGGGGGAGATGCGCTTATTGTCGGAACGCTCAAAAGATAAAGATTAAAAAAATAATGAAATCTATAAAATTTGAATTAAACCCACCCTCATTTTGCAAAGCTTATCCAATGCCGTGGGGCAGTTGAGTGAAGTTGACCTTTACTTTCTAATTTAAAGGGAAACTAAACCCCAAAAAATTATTTCATGATTCAGGTAGAGAATACAATTTTAAATAACTTTCCAAATTACTTCTATCATCTAATTTGCTTTATACTTTAGATATCCTTTGTTGAAGAAATAGCACTGCACATGGGTGAGCCAATTACACGAGGTATCTATATGCATCTACCAATCAGCAGCTACTGAGCATATCTAGATATGCTTTTCAGCAAATATCAAGAGAATGAAGCAAATTGGATAATAGAAGTACATTAAAAAGTTGTTTAAAATTGCTTTCTCTTTCTAAATCATGAAAGAAAAAAATTGGGTTTAATTCAATTAAATTCATGTGGCGCAGTGTCCTTTTAATTAATCCTTTTCCAGTACACCACAAATAACATCTACTCCTTTAGGACTTTTAAAGTTTAAAATAAATTTGTAAATGTAGTAGATCTAACCTTAAACTTGTGTTGGATTTAATCTCATGTATTTTCCATTTCTTCTGCAGGAACAATGCAGCTGTTTGTGAGAGCTCAGAGTTTGCACACTCTAGAAGTGTCTGGTCAGGAGACTGTGTCCCAGATCAAGGTAGCATTTTTGCACCATCCATTTTTAAGTAGACTAAAACCACCTCTACAATTAAATACTGATATTAAACACTAAATGCTAGATAGAATGATGCATTTAAAGAAAAGATTGGTCTAATAATCTTTTTATTTTAGTTTCATTGGCTGTTTTAATAATTGATAAAATAAGCGTAATATTTTAGTGAATAAAACAATGGGAGCTGCCATGTTGTAACTTAGGTTACCTTTTCTGTTGTGGCCAATAGGTACAATCATAAGGTTACTAGAGTGTGCAGCCAATGGAATATAGGTTTTCTGCACTTCTAGCACACACTGAAAAACTAAATTTGGAGAATGGAATTACAGGAAAAGGGGAAACATAGTATATTGCAGAGATTCATACATTACTACAGCGACTGTTATCCTGCTGATTTCAGTGCCGCTGCAAAATACAATTCTGGGTATTCAGAGCTACAGAATTTTGTGGTTCTATACAAATAGACTATGATAAGGCTAGAAATCACCTGATTATTTCTTTTTCAGGCTCACATCTCCTCTCTTGAGGGAATCCCCTCTGAGGACCAGATTCTTCTCCTTGCTGGATCTCCTCTTTCAGATGAAGCCACCTTACTCCAGAGTGGGGTGTGTGATCTCAGCACCTTGGATGTAGCTGCACGACTTCTCGGAGGTCAGTATCATGACAGCAAACTCTTATTACAGCTTTGTTTTAAGACTTCCAACTCAGATTCCTTTTACTGTAAAGTGTATTGTGAAGCATCATTTTTGGGGCATCCTAACTTTTTATCTGATACTTTTTTCACAGGTAAAGTCCACGGTTCTCTAGCCCGTGCCGGTAAAGTGCGAGGCCAGACACCAAAGGTAAATTTTGTTTTGCGAAAGGCAACCCCTTAGTTTTATTTCTTCTAATCAGTGCTACATTTCTAATTCAGTTTTTTTTTTTTGTCCAACTATCACACTTGATGGGACCTTCCAGCCAAAATCGAAATTTACACAGCCGCATTTCACTTTTGAATTTAAGTACTTTTGCAATACACATGAGTTGGCAAAAATCTATAGCTATTTCAAGAGTGTATTTAAGTGTGCTCCGTGCACCAGCATTTTAAACACCGCACATGCTTAGAGAGCCTAATTTGATTGTACCATCTGATAATGACTCAATTTAATAGCTGACTTGATACAAGCCCCCTGGCTCTCTGGGCAGCTACAGTATTTAACATGCTGATGCACTGAGAATATCTAGCTATGCTGCATATGCAGAGGAAAATGCTAACACTAAACCAGTGATAACTTTTACTAGAAGCATTTTTGCCAATACATTTTATATTGCAAATGTTCATTTTCAAATATGTCATTCATCTATGTGCATTTAAATTTTGACCGGCATGTCCCTTTAACGGTCAACTTGTGTTCACTTAACTGGTCCATCAAAGGGAGAATTAATAATGTACATATCTGTATTAAAGAATTGAGTCTCTTTTCTCCTGAAACTCAGGAAGTGCATAATTATGCAGACATCCTGGAGACAAATTGTTCACCAGTTAAGAACAATATCAGTGGGATATAAACGTTTACCACCAGGAGGGTATTTTAAAAATCTATTTTTGGCAAGTGAAAGAAAATTAATTTTAATGAACCCTTTTTTTAAATGAATACTAAAACCTTTTCCCACTGTTCCTTTTTGCCTGCTGGAGTGCATTACATTGACAAATAACTCTACTTTTTATATTGTCATTTGGAATAGCTGGTTGTCACCTATACTGAAAATCTTGATGCAATAGCAAATCAAAAGAAGCCACAACAGTGCTCAACCCTCCCAGTGAAGTTGGGAGTGTACAGCCCATTTTGTAGTGTACAGGGATTCTGAGAAGTTCATGTTAATAAACTAGGCAGTGTACTCAAGGGTTTTAAAATAGTCATGTATTGCATACAGTTGTTACCTGGGGTGGAAGACTGCTGGGATCATTGGTTCCTAAAATTATTTTGCCCCCTAAATCTGGATTTTGCCACCTGCTGCCACTATAACTATACTTGTCTTACAGGTGGCCAAACAGGAGAAGAAAAAGAAGAAAACTGGCCGGGCAAAGAGACGTATGCAATACAACAGGCGTTTTGTGAATGTTGTACCCACCTTTGGCAAGAAGAAGGGACCCAATGCAAACTCATAATGTGGCCCAGCAAGTGCTAATAAACAGATGTAAAGCTTAACCTGGCTCTGTCTTTTTATTAACTATTCTAGTTAGGCACCAATCTGTAGAGCAACTTATTTTGTTTAGATCATTGTATACTTCCTCCTCCTGCAGTGGTGTAATCTAGGGATTTGTGAAACAAATGCTGAAAATGGCTGTGGCGTTTGGCTCATTTTGGTGGCAGATTTATTACAGTAAAAGTGCAGCGCACAGCTGGAATTACAGATTCTTTGGTGTCCAGCTGTGGGACTCAGATCAGCCACATTGTCACCATGTTATTTGGACACATGCTGAACTGAGAGCAGGTATTTCTTGTTACTCAGACACAACCTAAAAGAAAGCACAGGTATTTCTCCAACATAGGTGTGTCCGGTCCACGGCGTCATCCTTACTTGTGGGATATTCTCTTCCCCAACAGGAAATGGCAAAGAGCCCAGCAAAGCTGGTCACATGATCCCTCCTAGGCTCCGCCTACCCCAGTCATTCTCTTTGCCGTTGTACAGGCAACATCTCCACGGAGATGGCTTAGAGTTTTTTAGTGTTTAACTGTAGTTTTTTATTATTCAATCAAGAGTTTGTTATTTTGAAATAGTGCTGGTATGTACTATTTACTCAGAAACAGAAAAGAGATGAAGATTTCTGTTTGTATGAGGAAAATGATTTTAGCAACCGTAACTAAAATCCATGGCTGTTCCACACAGGACTGTTGAGAGCAATTAACTTCAGTTGGGGGAACAGTGTGCAGTCTCTTGCTGCTTGAGGTATGACACATTCTAACAAGACGATGTAATGCTGGAAGCTGTCATTTTCCCTATGGGATCCGGTAAGCCATGTTTATTACGATCGTAAATAAGGGCTTCACAAGGGCTTATTAAGACTGTAGACTTTTCTGGGCTAAATCGATTCATTATTAACACATATTTAGCCTTGAGGAATCATTTTATCTGGGTATTTTGATATAATAATATCGGCAGGCACTGTATTAGACACCTTATTTCTTAGGGGCTTTCCCAAAGCATAAGCAGAGCCTCATTTTCGCGCCGGTGTGGCGCACTTGTTTTTGAGAGGCATGGCATGCAGTCGCATGTGAGAGGAGCTCTGATACTTAGAAAAGACTTTCTGAAGGCGTCATTTGGTATCGTATTCCCCTTTGGGTTTGGTTGGGTCTCAGCAAAGCAGATACCAGGGACTGTAAAGGGGTTAAAGTTTTAAAACGGCTCCGGTTCCGTTATTTTAAGGGTTAAAGCTTCCAAATTTGGTGTGCAATACTTTTAAGGCTTTAAGACACTGTGGTGAAAATTTGGTGAATTTTGAACAATTCCTTCATGTTTTTTCGCAATTGCAGTAATAAAGTGTGTTCAGTTTAAAATTTAAAGTGACAGTAACGGTTTTATTTTAAAACGTTTTTTGTACTTTCTTATCAAGTTTATGCCTGTTTAACATGTCTGAACTACCAGATAGACTGTGTTCTGAATGTGGGGAAGCCAGAATTCCTATTCATTTAAATAAATGTGATTTATGTGATAATGACAATGATGCCCAAGATGATTCCTCAAGTGAGGGGAGTAAGCATGGTACTGCATCATTCCCTCCTTCGTCTACACGAGTCTTGCCCACTCAGGAGGCCCCTAGTACATCTAGCGCGCCAATACTCCTTACTATGCAACAATTAACGGCTGTAATGGATAATTCTGTCAAAAACATTTTAGCCAAAATGAACCCTTGTCAGCGTAAGCGTGGCTGCTCTGTTTTAGTTACTGAAGAGCATGACGACGCTGATATTAATATCTCTGAAGGGCCCCTAACTCAATCTGAGGGGGCCAGGGAGGTTTTGTCTGAGGGAGAAATTACTGATTCAGGGAACATTTCTCAACAGGCTGAACCTGATGTGATTGCATTTAAATTTAAGTTGGAACATCTCCGCATTTTGCTTAAGGAGGTATTATCCACTCTGGATGATTGTGAAAAGTTGGTCATCCCAGAGAAACTATGTAAAATGGACAAGTTCCTAGAGGTGCCGGGGCTCCCAGAAGCTTTTCCTATACCCAAGCGGGTGGCGGACATTGTTAATAAAGAATGGGAAAGGCCCGGTATTCCTTTCGTCCCTCCCCCCATATTTAAAAAATTGTTTCCTATGGTCGACCCCAGAAAGGACTTATGGCAGACAGTCCCCAAGGTCGAGGGAGCGGTTTCTACTTTAAACAAACGCACCACTATACCCATAGAGGATAGTTGTGCTTTCAAAGATCCTATGGATAAAAAATTAGAAGGTTTGCTTAAAAAGATGTTTGTTCAGCAGGGTTACCTTCTACAACCCATTTCATGCATTGTCCCTGTCACTACAGCCGCATGTTTCTGGTTTGATGAACTGATAAAGGCGCTCGATAGTGATTCTCCTCCTTATGAGGAGATTATGGACAGAATCAATGCTCTCAAATTGGCTAATTCTTTCACCCTAGACGCCACTTTGCAATTGGCTAGGTTAGCGGCTAAGAATTCTGGGTTTGCTATTGTGGCGCGCAGAGCGCTTTGGTTGAAATCTTGGTCGGCTGATGCGTCTTCCAAGAACAAGCTACTAAACATTCCTTTCAAGGGGAAAACGCTGTTTGGCCCTGACTTGAAAGAGATTATCTCTGATATCACTGGGGGTAAGGGCCACGCCCTTCCTCAGGATCGGCCTTTCAAGGCAAAAAATAGACCTAATTTTCGTCCCTTTCGTAAAAACGGACCAGCCCAAAGTGCTACGTCCTCTAAGCAAGAGGGTAATACTTCTCAAGCCAAGCCAGCTTGGAGACCAATGCAAGGCTGGAACAAGGGAAAGCAGGCCAAGAAACCTGCCACTGCTACCAAGACAGCATGAAATATTGGCCCCCGATCCGGGACCGGATCTGGTGGGGGGCAGACTCTCTCTCTTCGCTCAGGCTTGGGCAAGAGATGTTCTGGATCCTTGGGCGCTAGAAATAGTCTCCCAGGGTTATCTTCTGGAATTCAAGGGACTTCCCCCAAGGGGGAGGTTCCACAGGTCTCAGTTGTCTTCAGACCACATAAAAAGACAGGCGTTCTTACATTGTGTAGAAGACCTGTTAAAAATGGGAGTGATTCATCCTGTTCCATTAAGAGAACAAGGGATGGGGTTCTACTCCAATCTGTTCATAGTTCCCAAAAAAGAGGGAACGTTCAGACCAATCTTAGATCTCAAGATCTTAAACAAATTTCTCAAGGTTCCATCGTTCAAGATGGAAACCATTCGAACTATCCTTCCTTCCATCCAGGAAGGTCAATTCATGACCACGGTGGATTTAAAGGATGCGTATCTACATATTCCTATCCACAAGGAACATCATCGGTTCCTAAGGTTTGCATTCCTGGACAAACATTACCAGTTTGTGGCGCTTCCTTTCGGATTAGCCACTGCTCCAAGGATTTTCACAAAGGTACTAGGGTCCCTTCTAGCGGTGCTAAGACCAAGGGGCATTGCAGTAGTACCTTACCTGGACGACATTCTGATTCAAGCGTCGTCCCTCCCTCAAGCAAAGGCTCACACGGACATCGTCCTGGCCTTTCTCAGATCTCACGGCTGGAAAGTGAACGTGGAAAAGAGTTCTCTATCCCCGTCAACAAGGGTTCCCTTCTTGGGAACAATTATAGACTCCTTAGAAATGAGGATTTTTCTAACAGAGGCCAGAAAAACAAAACTTCTAGACTCTTGTCGGATACTTCATTCCGTTCCTCTTCCTTCCGTAGCTCAGTGCATGGAAGTGATCGGGTTGATGGTAGCGGCAATGGACATAGTTCCTTTTGCGCGCATTCATCTAAGACCATTACAACTGTGCATGCTCAGTCAGTGGAATGGGGACTATACAGACTTGTCTCCAAAGATACAAGTAAATCAGAGGACCAGAGACTCACTCCGTTGGTGGCTGTCCCTGGACAACCTGTCACAAGGGATGACATTCCGCAGACCAGAGTGGGTCATTGTCACGACCGACGCCAGTCTGATGGGCTGGGGCGCGGTCTGGGGATCCCTGAAAGCTCAGGGTCTTTGGTCTCGGGAAGAATCTCTTCTACCGATAAATATTCTGGAACTCAGAGCGATATTCAATGCTCTCAAGGCTTGGCCTCAGCTAGCGAGGACCAAGTTCATACGGTTTCAATCAGACAACATGACGACTGTTGCGTACATCAACCATCAGGGGGGAACAAGGAGTTCCCTAGCGATGGAAGAAGTGACCAAAATTATTCTATGGGCGGAGTCTCACTCCTGCCACCTGTCTGCTATCCACATCCCAGGAGTGGAAAATTGGGAAGCGGATTTTCTGAGTCGTCAGACATTGCATCCGGGGGAGTGGGAACTCCATCCGGAAATCTTTGCCCAAGTCACTCAGCTGTGGGGCATTCCAGACATGGATCTAATGGCCTCTCGTCAGAACTTCAAAGTTCCCTGCTACGGGTCCAGATCCAGGGATCCCAAGGCGGCTCTAGTGGATGCACTAGTAGCACCTTGGACCTTCAAACTAGCTTATGTGTTCCCGCCGTTTCCTCTCATCCCCAGGCTGGTAGCCAGGATCAATCAGGAGAGGGCGTCGGTGATCTTGATAGCTCCTGCGTGGCCACGCAGGACTTGGTATGCAGATCTGGTGAATATGTCATCGGCTCCACCTTGGAAGCTACCTTTGAGACGAGACCTTCTTGTTCAGGGTCCGTTCGAACATCCGAATCTGGTTTCACTCCAGCTGACTGCTTGGAGATTGAACGCTTGATTTTATCGAAGCGAGGATTCTCAGATTCTGTTATCGATACTCTTGTTCAGGCCAGAAAGCCTGTAACTCGAAAGATTTACCACAAGATTTGGAAAAAATATATCTGTTGGTGTGAATCTAAAGGATTCCCTTGGGACAAGGTTAAGATTCCTAGGATTCTATCCTTCCTTCAAGAAGGATTGGAAAAAGGATTATCTGCAAGTTCCCTGAAGGGACAGATTTCCGCCTTGTCGGTGTTACTTCACAAAAAGCTGGCAGCTGTGCCAGATGTTCAAGCCTTTGTTCAGGCTCTGGTTAGAATCAAGCCTGTTTACAAACCTTTGACTCCTCCTTGGAGTCTCAATTTAGTTCTTTCAGTTCTTCAGGGGGTTCCGTTTGAACCCTTGCATTCCGTTGATATTAAATTATTATCTTGGAAAGTTTTGTTTTTGGTTGCAATTTCTTCTGCTAGAAGAGTTTCAGAATTATCTGCTCTGCAGTGTTCTCCTCCTTATCTGGTGTTCCATGCAGATAAGGTGGTTTTGCGTACTAAACCTGGTTTTCTTCCGAAAGTTGTTTCTAACAAAAACATTAACCAGGAGATTATCGTACCTTCTCTGTGTCCGAAACCAGTTTCAAAGAAGGAACGTTTGTTGCACAATTTGGATGTTGTTCGCGCTCTAAAATTCTATTTAGATGCTACAAAGGATTTTAGACAAACATCTTCCTTGTTTGTTGTTTATTCCGGTAAAAGGAGAGGTCAAAAAGCAACTTCTACCTCTCTCTCTTTTTGGATTAAAAGCATCATCAGATTGGCTTACGAGACTGCCGGACGGCAGCCTCCCGAAAGAATCACAGCTCATTCCACTAGAGCTGTGGCTTCCACATGGGCCTTCAAGAACGAGGCTTCTGTTGATCAGATATGTAGGGCAGCGACTTGGTCTTCACTGCACACTTTTACCAAATTTTACAAGTTTGATACTTTTGCTTCTTCTGAGGCTATTTTTGGGAGAAAGGTTTTGCAAGCCGTGGTGCCTTCCATTTAGGTGACCTGATTTGCTCCCTCCCTTCATCCGTGTCCTAAAGCTTTGGTATTGGTTCCCACAAGTAAGGATGACGCCGTGGACCGGACACACCTATGTTGGAGAAAACAGAATTTATGTTTACCTGATAAATTGCTTTCTCCAACGGTGTGTCCGGTCCACGGCCCGCCCTGGTTTTTTTAATCAGGTCTGATATTTTATTTTCTTTAACTACAGTCACCACGGTACCATATGGTTTCTCCTATGCAAATATTCCTCCTTAACGTCGGTCGAATGACTGGGGTAGGCGGAGCCTAGGAGGGATCATGTGACCAGCTTTGCTGGGCTCTTTGCCATTTCCTGTTGGGGAAGAGAATATCCCACAAGTAAGGATGACGCCGTGGACCGGACACACCGTTGGAGAAAGCAATTTATCAGGTAAACATAAATTCTGTTTTCTTGCTCTCAGGCTCACAAGCACCTACAGCCTTATGATTTAGTTGATGTCAAACGTTAAAGAAACACAAATTGTAAACTTACATGATTATGAACCTTCATATCAGAATAATTTTGCCAAACAAACCAGCTTTATTTTGTCAAATCACTATTGATTTTGTTTATTAATTTCACTGATTTCCCTGTCCCCCAGATCAAAGAACCCTTCCTAACCAATCACAAACTACTATTCAGATCTAGCACAAACTCTGTTTGCACACTTGCAGTTAAGAGAGACTGAAAAGTCTGCCCTCATCCCTTCCCTTAAGGTGGTTTAGCACTGATTCAACTTAGTTACTATTGCAAAGAATGATTCTCCTATCATGATTGTTGATGCAAAACTGATCTACCTTTTTGCAAACATGTGACTGCTGAGAATCTTAGGGGGGAGGGTGAAGTAAACTAAAGCTCACATAAATTGCCTAAAAGTATTAAACCAAACTTCTCTGGGAGAACGTAAAACAAGCACAATTTTGAGATGTATTTTACAGCAAAAGGCAGCACAATAAATGTATTACAGCAATTAAACCTGTATGCTTTGTAGAAATGTCAAGTTTAATGGTATATTTTTTTTGTTTAGTTCTTCATTACCTCAGTTATCTGCTCTGAGCCACAGTATGTGTACTTGTAGTGACATTCCCCTTGTTCTGTAGCATAGTTTGTTGGTGTCTATTGTGAGATAAAACCAAAAGCTTTTTGTGATTCACATAGAAAATACAATCAAGGGGGGGCTTTCTGATCTATCATTTGTTTTCTTATACCTGGTTAGGTAGTGTGCACCTTTGTAGAGCACTATATGGCAGTTTAAAATTAAGAGGTTACTTTTTTTTTTTTTTTTTTTTAAGTGCTTTCTAAACTTTGAATCTGCGGGAGTGTATCAAATTGTTTAGATGGCTCCTTTACTTTTGTTTTGTCATTTGCAGTAGCGCTTTTGCCTATTGTATCATCACCTATACTGACAATGTCAATACTTCTGTAAACATAGCAATCGGCAGAAGAAATCGCACTCCCAGTTGGGGGTTAGAAAAGATGTTATACCCTGCCCCAACTTTTTTTTTTTTCCTTCAAACTTTTCTAAATATTGGGCTTTGGTATACAGACAAAAAGATACAATGCTGAAACGTGTATATGTGTGTGTATGTATGTATGTATGTATATATATATATATATATATATATATATATCTAATTTCCCAGTAAGTGGAGTCCATTTTAATGGGATGTGGTTGCATAAAAAAAACTATATACAAAAATAAACAGGAGTAATTTCTCATACATTTTATTGTCTGCAGCTGTTATAAGTCATGGGCAAGAATGTTTGACAGTACACTTTCTCTTTAAAATCCTTTATGTATTTGATATGATGATCATGATATGATTTTTTGAATTGTATGGTCTTGGAGCAGTCCAATATCAGTTGGCATACTACAAATGTGCCGTGTCATCCTTTTGGCCTGTAGAGATGTTAGGCCTCACACATTTATCTATGGTCTTAAGGTCAGTTTTCAGACTTGACAAACCACAGGCTAGGTTAGTGTTACACTTTTTGTAGTAAGTATTAAATAAACATTTAATGGGACACTGAACTCAAATTTTTTTTCTTTTGTGATTCAGAGCATGAAATTTTAAGCAACTTTCTAATTTACTCCTTAAATTTTCTTCATTCTCCTGGTATCTTTATTTGAAATGCAAGAATGTAAGTGTAGATGCCGGCCCATTTTTGTTGAACAACCTGGGTTGTTCTTGCTGATTGGTGGATAAATTCATCCACCAATAAAAAAAAAGCTGTCCAGAGTTCTGAACTAAAAAAAAAGCTTTGCCTTTTTCAAATAAAGATAGCAAGAGAATGAAGAAATTGATAATAGGAGTAATTAGAAAGTTGCTTAAAATTGCATGCTCTATCTGAATCACGAAAGAGAAATAATTTGGGTTCAGTGTCCCTTTAAGTTTTACTGACTGCAAATCTTGGGGAAATATTACATCTGCAAATAAAAAAGAAACAAACTTTTCTTTCCAATGGCATGGAGAGTCCACAAAACCATTCAATTACTAGTGCGAATTCAGCTCCTGGCCACTAGGTGGAGACAAAGACCCCAGCAAAGCTTTAAGTATCTTCCCACAATCCCCAGTCATTCTTTGTCCCGTCATCTGGTAGATGTGCGAAGGTGTCTGAAGATATTTATTCAATTAATGGGTACTTTTCCCTGCAAGCAAGGATTTGGGCTATGCCGTGTCTATGTCAATCTCTTTAGCAAGAGTAATGGTGGCTTTTAGCAATTGAAAGACTGAGGTGGTCTTTGCTTAACTTCTAACATTATTGCTACCTCTATTTGTAGAAAACCAGGGTTGGTTACTCTGTTTTTCTTCAGGTCCCTGTCAGCGGTCAGATGAGGCTAACAGATCTGGTTTTATGGTGTGTGGGGATTAGGTATTAGGGTAATACTTTCACTTAAAGGGCAAGTCAACCTAACAATTTCATATTTAGCGATGTTGACAGCAAACTGTAGACTAGTTATGCTCTATAGTTTGCAAGTAAAGCCACTTACTATTTCACCTCGGGCCGTTTTGAAATGGCCTCCTGTCCTTACGTCACCCTCCAGCTTCCACTGAGTGTTCCAAGTCGATCCTGTGCGTTCCTCTGTTTCACGCATGCGCCAGTTTTGGAGTCAAGAACCATAGCGGTTCTATGCAGCGCACCAGTGTCCCTCAGCAGTTGGATTGGTAATTGAAGTCATCAGTAAAGCATCTTTTGATATCTGGCGTAGGCATGTGCAGATATAACAGCACCACCCCAGTTTTGAAATGCAATTTATCTCCTTTAGTAAACCCAAACGGCTAGTCCATTTTTGCAAAGCCCTGCAACCGCTTAAAACTATGCTCTGATCGCTTTGCTATAATGTGCAATCTGTTACATTGGTGTATGAAGATGCAATTTATAAGTTACTGTTACCTACTAATCTTGTTGAACTACAATGAGCGTTTTCCTAGTTAGTCTCACATCAGTTAACAGATTAAAAGCAGACCTTGAATATAACATAACATGCTGGCTGGCAGCGAAGACTACCATTCCAATGACTACCAGGTGATCCTCGGCCTGCGGTCAACCCTGCGGCTGTCAGCAGCGATGTGGTAATTGAAATCAGAAGCAGAGCGGTCCCACAGCAGTTGGAGTTTTAAAAACTGCTGTGGGACCGCTGTACTTCTGATGACTTCAATTACCACTCCAACTGCTGTGGGGCACTGCTGCGCCGCATAGAACTGGCGCTATGGTACTGAGCGTGTGTTTTTTTTTTTTTTTTTTTTTATTCCTGACTCCAACACCTGCGCGAAACAGAGGAACATGCAGGACCGACTTGGAACACTCAGTAGCAGCTGGAGGGTGAAGTCAGGACAGGAGGGGTCAGGCGGCCATCTCAAAATGGCTTGAGGTGATATCGTAAGGGGTTTTACTTACAAACTATATTAAGAGCATAATTGGCCTACAGTTGGCTGTCAACATTGTTAAATGCGTTATCTAAATATGTAATAATTTTTAGCTTGACTTGCCCTTTTAATTTCCCTATTCAGTCCGTTGTTACGGACCCTTATAGTGCTTGGTCTTTTTGGGCATATATTTATAGCATATTCCCTCTGTCGGTTCTTTTATGAGGGTTTAGACCTTGGATGGTACAATATGGCTTTTGCGCCTGTTTTCGTTACAAGGGTTACGGCCATAAGTAGTAGACGGCTGTTCCCTTATTGCTAATTTCTTTGACACGGCTTCAAGGTCTGACAGTGAAATTAAGGTCAGACTTGCCTTTTGTCACGAAGGGTGTTTTTTTACTTAGTCCTGAGCTCAGGTCCCGTTATAACTTAGTTTGTTTCCCTCCCTCTGCTAACCCAGACCGCAGCAGTGGGAGGTATTTCACTAATCCTCTAAGGAAGTTTTATTAAGCACTTGCTAGTGTAATTCACTTTTGGGTAATAACTGCCATTGTGGGTGGATATTATAGCCCTGATAAACGAGTCAGGCTCTGCTAAAAAATGTTTTAACATCAACTTGTCAATTACGGTTCAATCACGTGCTGGCAGGGGCAGTTAATCTCCCCGGGCGGATTAGACTGCAGAGATTGAATTTCGCCTCTTTAGAGGTGGCGAAAGATTAGGGAAGCAGCGGTCTGATGACCGCTGCTTGTTAAATACGGCGTGCAGGTTCTCTTGTGAGAACCTGCAGCCGTAGTGGGTTGAAAGGCTGATAAATCGACCCCATAGTGTTACCTTGGTTATTGCTGCCTTCTGGTGGCAGTTTATTGTATATTCAATGATTATTGGGAATAATCCTAATTCAACAGCTGTCAGTATACAGTATATTCAGTTTCATTCTCCTTCATATTAATACTGGTGTATTTATATTTTGTAGAGGAGCTTCCTGGCGCAGATTTTGCATTATGCAATATTTAAAGTGAATTTAATCAAAGTTTTAAAAACCGGGCACTTTAGCATCAAAATTTACAAACGGGCACTTTAATTCATCAAAATTTACATTTCACTCCTGTTGTGACAAAAATCTTACCTTTTAAACTTCACAGCAGCTCCAGCATCCTCTGGTCTCGCAAGCCATTTCTGATGTCAGAAATGATTGATAGGTCATTTCCCCCCCGGGATTCAGTGTCTGATTCACTGCTGTGATTGGAGGAAGCCAGATGCCTCATTTTAGACCCAGAAAGAGGCTTTGAAACGGGTGGAGGAAGCTGGAGCTGCTGTGAAGATTAAAAGGTAAGTTTTTTTTTTTTTTTTTTTTTTTTCACAAAAGGAGTGAAATGAAAATGTTGATGAATTAAAGTTGCCCCTGTTTTTAATCGAAGTTTTAAAAAACGGGCACTTTAGCATCAAAATTTACATTCACTTTAATGTTTTTCTAGTAGGATCTCTGTATTTGTATTATTTTAGAGTGAATATTTTTGGTCTGTCTTGTCATATGTTTGTGGAACTTAAAGGATTACTTTCTGTTATAATTTTTAAGCTAAACAACTAACATATTAAAGTTAATAAACATTAATTAAAACCTACTGACCTATATTTTCTCCAAAACGAAGTTTCATAACGTTCTAAAAGTTATATCTTTTATTCGCCGATGATGTCACGTTATCCTGCCCACTATTTTCAGCACTGCATGTTCAAAATACTTAAACCAATAACTTTGTGTCTAAAGCGCCATTTTGAAACCTAGGTATTGTAAACGGATTGGTACAGAGCAAAGGATACCCACGGAGTGGGTTTGGAAAACAATTAAATTTGCAGACAAGATTTCTGATATACGGTAGAGATATGTTAATGAAATGCTATTGATAAAAAGCTTATTTGGGGTAGTTAGTTAGTAACAGGCATAGAAAATATTTACTTACAGTGGCCCTTTAAATTACATTACTCTCTCTTTGTTATGAGCTGATTTTTTTCCTCATGTCTGGGACATGTTTATAATCATTTTTTGTTTAAGGATTCAGATGTTTCTTGTCATGGAATCTGTGCATGGCTGGTAGTGCATTGTGCCTAAGGTAAAGGGCACTATATGCACTGTAGCCGAGAGACGGTCTATCCCCCTAGAGGATAATTCCTTTTTCAAGGATTCTTTGTATAATTAATGGATACTTAAAGATGTTTCCACATCAGGATTTTCGAAAGCTACCAGTGGCCAGCAAGATTTGCTGGGCCCATGGCTCTTATCCGCCGTCAATATCTGTTTTTGCTGTTACAGACTCTTATTGGTGCGACTTCTTGTCCAACCTAATTTCAGAAGAGATTTCCATAGAGGCGATTCTAGATAGGAGCTAGGATCTAAAGATGGCTATTATTTTATCTGTGATGCCAGCATGTCTACAGCTACTTGCACCTTGAAAGGTTGTTCACATTTCTACGGTTATAGGCATAATGTCTGCTTTGTATTTCAAATATGTTTTAGGTTTATTAACATTTTCATGTTTTATCCTTTTTTCTGCTCCAGTAGAAATCGCATATACAGGTGGCCCTCGTTTTACAACTGTTCAATTTACACAGTTTCAGAATAACAACCTTTTTTTCTCCAGTCATGTGACTGCTATTGAAAAGCATTAAGAAGCAATGCATTTATTAAAATAGCCAGTAGGTGGAGCTGTCCGCTTGTGTTGCAGCAAAGCCAAGCAAGCTAAAATTGATCAGTTTAACCAGACCTGAGCTATCAAGCAGATTTCAAAGGAACAAGATCTTCCTGTGTATAAATCAGCCCAGATTGGAATGCATAGAAAGAACTGTTTGCAGAAAAATGCAAGTGAAGTCTGTGTTGTGTGATTATTTTATTAGGTTTATAATGCTGTTTAGCAAATGTTTTTGTTCATTTAACTTTAATTATATTCTGTGTTGTGTGATTATTTTATTAGGTTTATAATGCTGTTTAGCATTTAAAGTCTTCATTTCAAAGCTTTAAAAATAATGTATTAAGTGTTACTTATGACAATTTTGAGAGGGGCCTAGAACCTATCTCCCTCACTTCCCATTGACTTACATTATAAACTGGGTTTTAATTTATAACGGTTTCGATTTACAACCATTCCTTCTGGAACCTAACCCCGGCGTAAACTGAGGGCTACCTGTACTGAAATGGTAAGCAGTATATTTTCTTTCCTCTTCTCATGTACTTATTTAGTGCGTGGTTGGGAAGATTTAGCCTTCTTATGTTTCATCTCTTCTTAAAGGGCCAGTAAGCCTAGCAAATAATGTTATATAATTCATGCACATTAGCTTAGTGCCAGGTTTCTAAAGCAAATTGTTAGATATTTAGCAAAGAAAACAGAACGCCTCTCCTGGCTCTACTGAGCTGGTCTGTTTTCTTCTGCTAAGCGCATTGCAGACACGCTGTCTAGTCAACGCGCTCGATAGCACTATTAAAATCATTGTAGCTCGCTCTCGGTCTGGTAGTGGGAGCGAGCTACATTGAGTTTAATAGCACGATTGGGCCGGCTGTGATTAGACAGCGTGCCCAAATGCGCTTAGAAGAAAACAGACCTGCTCAGTAGAGCCAGGAGCGACGTTCTGTTTTCTTTGCTAAATATCTAACTATTTGCTTTAGAAACCTGGCGCTAAGCTAATGTTATATAATTCTGCACTATGTGCAGAATTATATAACATTATTTGCTAGGTTTACTGGCCTTTTAAGAGATATTGTTGGCTTATTGTATCCGGTTTTTGTGCATATTATGTTTTTAAGGCTGGTTGACATTCTCGTGTCCTATCCCCCTACCTTTTTGCAGTAGAAGCATTCCCGATATTGTTATTCACAGTATATCTGCTTATTTCTTTTACTGTATTTATTAATGGTGCTTTATTGAATCTTAGCACTTAAATGTTTTTTTTTTTTTTATCTCCTCTGTCTTCAGTAGACAGTTATAGTTGCTATTATTATAAGCTCTATTCCTGATTATTTTATCTTTCCTTTTGTACATGTTATGGTGTACCTTTAGGGATGGTTCGCTTTTGCATCTTTTCTACATATTTTTTTCGGTAGAAATATATTCTGGAGAATTGTTATAAGCATGATGTCCGCTTATCTTATGCTTTTTCTCCTATTCATGCTAAATGTAGTTTTAGGGATTTTAACATTCTCATGTTTTTATTCCCCCTTTTTTTACATACAATCTGTTATTTCAGATACATTTTTATTGCTGGGCAATGAATCTGCTTATTTTCACTATGGGGACAGTTTTCTCTACAACATTTTTTGCTATTGGTAAGGGAGATGTGGTGTAGTGGTTTGTTACACCGCTCCTGAAGCTGAAGGTTGTGGTTTTGAACCGAGGTAAAGCTACTGCTTTCTCAACTGGGGTTTTCTTCTGTTGTCAGCTAGCATTCCTAAACAGAAGTTAAGTAAGCACGGAGATAACATTCAGCATATACTTATTCTTAAGTGTTTCTCATAGCACAATGGTTATGGTAACTACTTAAGAGCTCAGAGTTGTGAGTTTAATAGAGCATGGTCTTTATCACTCCTTTTTATATCTCTGTTTATCTATTTTTATCCTTCTTTGGGTCTACATGGTAGACGAGCAATCCCTATACAACTTTATCCATCAGTCCTGGTCTTGTGTCTTTGTAGGCATTATCTCAAATACTCAGATTAGGTGCATAGTATTTCTCCTTGATTGGTCGTAGGGCTTGTTCCCTTTTCCTCTCTGTCTTGGTGGCTCGTTCAGGTTTCTCCGGCTCATGTTCATGAGACCTTTCTGGTAGTTGGTTACCACAGATACCAATCTTCTGGTTGGGTAGCAGTTTGAGGTCCATAAAGAGATCTCGGAATCTGTACTCAGTCTGTGTATTTTTTCATTCTCCATTTAAGTATTAAGTACGATTTTTCAATGTCGTGATAGAATCTGATAAACCGGACTATCGGACTACATTTTTTCTGGTGGCATCAGGTAGGAAAATAGTATTCCTTAGCAATGAGGAGAATAAACTGCATCTTTTGGTGAGCAGAATCTCTCACTTCATTGTTTATATGATCTTGCCCCAGGTATGGACAACTGGGAGGCTATGTGATCTGGCGGACGTACTCCTAGGGGAGTCCTCTTCATCGGAGGTATTCTCAATGATAATTTTCAGTTGGGGATCCGGAGTTAATTCTGATGACGTCTTGTCTATCCATCTAACTTGTTCGGATCCAGTTTTTAGTGATTGCAAGCAATTCAGGGGCACTCTAGCATTTTCTTGGGATCTGTCTGATCCCTTTTTTTCTTCCATTTGCCTTCCTTTCTCGGGTGACTACCCGTATCAGGGGCTGCAGGCTTAGAGTTGGGTTGCTGTCATGGTTTCTATGTCTTTCTTTTTTCTCTGAGGAAGGACCGACTTCAGGGTCTTTTTCTTCATCCGAAGCTAGTTTCTCTGAAGCTGACTACTTGGAGACCGATCGCCTAGTATTGTCTAGGCATGTTTTTTTCTGAAGGTTTTTTTTTATACTATGCTTCAGGCTTGTAAGCTGGTAACTCGCTAGATTTACCATAAGGTATAGCGTAAATACCTTTTTTGGTGTGAATCGTAAGGTTTCTCTTGGAGCAGGGTAAAGGTAACCCGAATTCTGTCTTTTCTTCAGGAGGGCCTAGAGAAAGGTTTGTCAGTCAGTTAGATTTCTCTACTGTTTACTATCTTGCTCAAACATCTGGCAGATCTGCCAGATGTTTAATCTTTTGTTCCGGGTCTGGTCAGAATCAGGCCTGTGTTTTAAACCTGTTGCTCCTCCTTGGAGCCTTAATCTTGTTCTGAAGGTTTTGCAACAGGCTCTGTTTGAGCCAATGCTTTCTGTTATTAAATTGTTGACTTGAAAGGTTTTGTTTCTTCTTGCTATTTCTGCTCGCCGAGTTTTCAGCTCTGCAGTGTGATTTCCCCTTACCTTATTTTTCATGCATATAAGGCGGTCCTTTGTTCTAAGGTAATGTCGGATCCCAATATTACTCAGGAAATTGTTGTTCCTTCTTTTTGTCCCAATCCTTCTTAGAAGGAACGTCTTTTGCATAACCTGGATGTTGTGCGTACTCTATTTTTTTTTAGTTTTTCGGAAATCTTCTGCCCTGTTCGTTTGCTTTTTTTTTTTCTCTGATAAGCGGAAGGGTCAGAAGGCGGCCACTTCTACTCTTTCTGTTTGAGAAGTGTTATCCGGTTAGCTTATGAAACAGCTGGACAACAGCCTCCTAGATAATTATGGCTCATTCAACTAGGTCTCCTAGTCCTGGGCTTTCAAAAATGAAGCTTCTGTGGAGCAATTTTGCACGGCGGCCACACGGTCCTCTTTGCATACCCTTTTCCAAATTCTACAAATTTGACTCTTGCCTCGGTTGAGGTTTCCTTTGGGTGAAAAGTTCTTCTAGTGGTGGTGCCTTCTGTTTAGGTCCATCTGTCTTGTTCTCCCTCCTTTTCATTTTGTGCCCTCTAGCTTGGGTATTTGTCACTGATTGTAATAAAATTGTGGACTCTTCATGCCATAGGAAAGAAACAAACAAAATGTATGCTTACCTGATAAATTTCTATCTTTCCGTGCATGGAGAGTCCACGACCCGCCCTTATCTAAATTTAAGATGGCAGGTTTTTTTTGTACAAACCTCAGGCACCTCTATACCTTTGTGTTATTTTCTTTTTCCATTTTCCTGGAATGACTGGCAATTATGGGTAAGGGAAGTGACACTTAACAGCTCTGATGGGGTGCTCTTTGCCTCTTGCTGGCCAGAAGTTGAATATCCCACTAGTAATTGGAATGAAATTGTGGACTCTCCATGCCTGTAAAGAAATACATTCATCAGCTAAGCAGTTTTTTTTTTTCCCCCCATTAAAAAACGAACAAAAAAAAAACACGAAGTAGGAATGTTTCAACATTTCTGCAGCTAACAATCACATAGGCAGATTATCAGGCTAAGAAATTTAAAAATATAAAAGCCCTGAAACTGTCTTGCCAGTACCTAAAATGGTGGTGACTGGGAGGGATCAGGGGCTTAGAGGTTATCCCTACACTACAGCAAATCTTAAAAGCAAAATGATTAAGCCCTTTTCCTGCCGGGAACTTCAAAAGTCTGGTGCTCAGCTGCAATTAGCAGCCTTCTAATTGCCAAAAAACAATAGCAAAGTTATGCATGTCAGCTGTTTCTGAACAAAGGGAACCCTGAGGAGCGTTTACAGCCATTTTTCTTATTACTGCGGTAGTTGTGTGTAAATATCAGTGAGAAAACAAAGTTTGCGAAAATTAGCTGTTTTTTTTTTTTCCCCACGATTGTATTTTGGTGGCCAAATAGTGGCAACTAAATATACCAAAATGGGCCTAAGAGCAATACTTTTTGGTTTTCTATTTTTAAAAATACCATATATATATATATATATATAAACAAGGCTCTGTTTCTGTTTAAACGGATTGCTAGCAAAATGCTAAAAATTCTCCTGTCTTTGGGCAAGTTTTACTCTGAAATTCCCGGTAGCGAAGGGGTTAATTGACATCTAGCCCTGCGTTTTTTTTTTTCGTTTTGAAGGGCTATATATTCTCGGGCTAATATGTAATCTAGCATTTTATTAATGTCCCTTTAATCAAAGCTAAGACAAATGTTACAAAACATCCAGAAACCACAAACATTGGTTGCAGAACGAAACAAAAATCTGGATAAGTAGAGGTATAGCAAGGGAAGGGGGAGTGCTGTATAAAACTTGCTCTAGTGCCTTTAAAAATAACTCTTCCATTCTCTCTGGATTGCCTATATCCGTGTTTCTCAACCCCTCAAGTATCCCCAGCAAGCCAATAATGGGTTAATTAGTAACACCATGGTTACTAACCTGCTCTCATCCATCAGCTGATTACTTCACCTGTGCACTGGTTCAGCTATAATGAAAACCAGGACTGTTGGGGGTTACTTGAGGGCTGCGGTTGAGAAACAATGGCCTACATCATGCAGGGATAGAGAGGTCAACATTGAAATGGGTAAACTTCCATTAGCAAAAAGGCTTCTAGTAAAGTTATTATGGTTTCAGCATCTGCACATGATATGTGTGACTAGAGGATCACGATTCAAACGTCTGTTGTGCATGTGAAGACTTCATTTGTGCCATGCAAGCCACTACTGACTCGCTGAGATGAATGTTTGACTGCTGGTGCACTAGGTACTCACAGCATATGTGTGTATGCTGCAGAATAGTAGTAACTTTTACTAGAAGCATTTTTGCTAATGGGAATATATTTTAAAATGTTTCTATTTCAAAATTGAAGTGCTCCCATGTACATTTCAGTTTTGACCTATCCATTTAAAGGGACAGTCTAGTCAAAATTAACCTTTCATGATTCAGATAGGGCATGCGATTTGAACTCTTTGAGTGCTAAGCACTTTCCTACCTGGGTGCTAAGCTGTTTTAGAGTGAAAGTAAATTTAGCAATACCCCAAGCTAGTTATGGATTCTCCTACTTGCATATATTACAGTCGCTATCTTTATATTTCCTTTAACCGGTTCTGAAAATAATATATTTTTCATTTCAGAATGCACACCTTTGCATGGCTTCCTCCGCCCCCAGCTTGCTTCCGGGTTTCTCACTGTGCCACACGCTCTATACGTTATTATCCACGCTCATTCTTGTGAATTAAATTATTCTTAGTAACAGATAACAAATTACACTGGCATAGATGGCATACTCACTGATTCCTATTCCAGTTATATTGTCACTTCACCCGATCGTTCTTGAAGTCATTATTAACAATTCCTTTTGTGTTTTCAATGCACATGCGGCTATTGTGACCGCACATCCAACACTAACGCATAGCAACATGTGTGCATGAAAATAAGTTTGAGACGCCCATGGGGGACCAATTAGATTTAGACAATGTGTAATCGTCACGACAAACTGAATTTTTTTTTATAATGCGGGAGGTGAGTCGGCTAACAAGTCGGATGGGTTTCAGAATAATAAACTGGTCTATAATTGAATTATTAAAAAAATGATGAATGAAAGTGATATTTAGTTTCAAGGATTTATATCTACATATATTGTGGTGTACTCGAGTTTACTTTCACTTTAAGTTTTTTTTTTTATTTATTTTTTACCTTTTTTTTTTTTCTTCTTCAGATCCCCAAGACTTTACCCAGGTTAGGCGATTACCTTTCAAACGGTGGGTCTTGGGGGTGTGTAGCTGCTTAGATGCCTGAGATACAGGCTTCTAAGCAGCATGCCCCCTGCTCCTATACTTAACATTGTCATTTTTAAATAAAGTTGCGCAGTGACGTCATCACGCATAAAGTGAAGCCCCAGCGATGCCTGTCACTATACAGGCACGATCGCCGGGAAAGGAGCGGGTGGGAGCCCCCAGATCTCCCTCAAGGTGGAAGAGTGTTAGAGAGACGGCTCTGAGACGTCGTCGGCATTTGAGTGGGAAACTCTGCGACGGCTTAGACCTGTCGTTAGCACTGAAAGAGTTAAACAACTTTCCAATTTACTTTTATAATCAAATATGCTTTGTTCTTTATGTATTCTTTGTTGAAAGCTAAACCTAGTAAGGCTGCTAATTTCTAAGCCCTCTAAGGCCACCTCTTATCTCAGTGCATTTTGGCAGTTTTTCACAGCTACACAGCGCTAGTTCATGTATGCCATATAGATAACATTGTGCTCACTCCTGTGGGGTTATTTGAGTCAGCTCTGATTGGCTAAAATGCAAGTCTGTCAATGCGCTGAAATAAGGGGGCAGTTTGCAGAGGCTTAGATACAAGGTAATTACAGAGGTAAAATCTGTATTATAACGGTGTTGGTTGTGTAAAACTGGGAATTGGCTAATAAAAGGTTTATCTTTTTAAACTATACAGATTTTAAAGTAGACTGTCCCTTTAAGTGTGGTGACATTTTCCCTACTCTGCAACATCTTACACTTTGATAAATTTCTCCTCACTGAAAGGGACATACTTCTTGTTTTGTGTTTTAGTTTTCTATGATGTATATGAAAGAACAGCAAGTAACTCCTTCATGCCGGGGCGACTACAACGGAACAAAGTTCGATGTAAACAAATAAGTTAAAAGTGAAATCACATGAGCATTCATGCAATTGTGTTATTTCAATGATGGGATTGGGCCTATGACGCTAGAAACGCTCTCCAGACCATAATCCCATTTAGGAAGTGGCTATGGCTTGTCACTCCATGACGTCCTAATGATGCTAAAGCCCAGTGCAGTTAGGATGGTTGGGGTATTTGCAATAACATTGCTATCAACAATTGTTACAATACTAAGTAAAATTGATATTAGAAGTAAATAGAGAAGTTGTTTTAGATACCATGCTCTATCCCAGCGGTCGCCAACCTGTGGTCCGTGACACCATCAAGCAGGAATTAATCTGCTCTGATGATGTCACCCCAGTCGCGCTGCAACTCCCTACAGTTCCTGGCTGGACATCAGTGAAAACTGAAGGAGGAGGAGGAGTTAAATTACAATCTCCCTACGCACAGTGCGTTGTACTGCACAACTTGCGTACCTAGATTATATTTTTAACTTCTCCAGCCCGGCCCGCTGCTCAGAGGAAGATGCTTCCATTCTAAATCAAGCAGAGGTTGATATAGTCTTGGCTTGAAATAGTGGAATTATAGTATATTTAAAAAAAAATCTCATTTTATTTAATTTCTTTCCTTTACCTGTCTCTCTGTAGTAGTTTTCCTAATTCCTTCAGATGGACGTACATCACTGTTTGTCTTCCGCCCCTCCATCTTCTTTTTTTTTTTATTAAATATTAATTATTTTTCATTCTAATAATTTTCATGCACACAAAGCCATTCCACCTGAATTCCAGTAATTGCCATCCAGCAGATCAGCCATATCCCACCAGTATTATAGTAATTGTGGTTCGCTCACATCCATATTGAGAGCTTTCTGATATAAACTTTATTTATGTCTCCAATGTCTGTCCATGATCATAAGTAGTTTTGAATAATTCCTAACTGGGGAGGTAACTTGGAAGTATTGTGGTCCTTTTAAACATAATTTTTTTTCTCTCTTAAATGGATATAAAACCTAATGTTTTTCTTTCATGGCTCAGATAGAAGAGAATACAATTTTAATCAATTTACTTCTATTATCTAAATTGCTTTATTCTCTTGTTATCCTTTCTGAAATGCACATGAATGAGCCAATAAAATGAGATATCTATGTGCAGCCATCAATCCGCAGCTCCTGAGTCTACCTAATTATGCTTTTCAACAAAGGACACCAAGAGGACGAAACAAATTAGGTAATAGATGTACATTAGAAAGTTGTTTAAAATTGTATGCTCTATCTGAATCATGAAAGAAAAAAAATGGGGGTTAAAGGGACAGTAAAGGTTCAGAATAATGTTATATAATTCTACACACAGTGCAGAATTATATAACATTTAATTGATATCTAAGTTATTGTAACTAAGCTATTGGAATAAATGTAGCTTGCTCCCGCTACAAGACCAGAGCGGAAGCGAGCTACATTTATTCCAATAGTGCGACGGGCGTGCTGTGACTAGCCAGCAAGCCCCCAAAGCATATGAAAAGACAGATAACATAAACAGGAGCCTGCAGGAGTCTGTAAACGCGTGTATACATCTGACACTGTGGGGCTTGGTTAGGAGTCTGAAAATCAGCACAATGATCTGAAAAAAATAAATAAGCAAAACTAAACATTTTTAAAAAAAATTACCAGATGGGCTATATAAATGTATCATCTACAAAACTTGTATGCAAAGAAAAATCTAGTGTACAATGTCCCTTTAAACCTGTCCATAATTGGCCAGAGCAATTTTGACGTATACCCCTGCACTGCAAAACAATACAAAAATGTTACTTAAAAAAAATAACACTTTGAATGCCTGTTTTGCTTTGTATTGATAATTACTGATAATGAATTCATTTCTCTCCTTTAATAAACTTTATTATCCCCATGGGTTAGTGAGCCTCGTATAGCTACTACATGTTCCTTTAAAGGTACAATGTACTGTAAAATTGCCTTCCCCTTAACATGTTTCCAATGACTTGTTATACTAGCAGCAGAGTATAATATATGAGAAATTGCCCCTTTTAGGTTTATTTTTGTATATGATATAGCTGGATTTATTTGAAACCATGACCCATTACAATGGGCTGAAATTGCAGGGAAATCAAACCTCATCTTATCACTTGTATCTGTGTACCAAAGCCCAATACTTTGAGAAAAGAACTGGAAATTAACGTTATTACTTAATCGCTTACTCCCCACTGTGAGTATAATTTCTTCTGCTATTTATTTTATACAGTTTTTCTTTAGCCTATATGAAAAGGGGCATGAAACCCAAAATATGTATTTCATGATTCAGAAAGTGTGCAATTTTAAACACCTTTCCAATTGACTTCTATTATTTAATATGCTTAGTTCTCTTGATATGCTCTCTTGAAAAGCATACCTAGATAGGCTCTTCTGATTGGTGGATGCATATATATGCCTCTTGTCATTGGCTGACCTACTCCCAGTAGTTCATTGCTGCTCTTTCAGTAAAAAATACAAAGAGAATGAAGCAAAATTGATTAAAGAAGTAAACTGGAAAGTTGATTAAAAAAAATGTATGTTCTTTCTGAATTATGAAATAAAAAAAATTGGGTTTCATGTCCCTTTAATTATTGAAATGTTCAGTATAGGAAGGGATACCAAGGACAAATGTAACTATTCCAAAATAAAGAAATATGATCTATTTGTAAATAATTTAATTCACTACTGAGTTAAAATTGGCAAATGGGAACAAATTTAAAGGGAGATTATTTTTACAGTACATTGTCTCTTTAATATATTTGTACAAGTTTCCTGTCACTAGAAAGCTTAATTCCGATTGGCTTGGAGTGGTACACGAGGTGTGATTGGTATACTCTAATTGGCTGCTTTGTAAGTCTACCCTCAAACTCTGATTCGTTGCGCGGTTACGCCAGTGGTTTCCTGATTGGCTAGATTTACGCTTCGTGTTTCCCATTTGCTCTGTGTTTAAAAACAACGAGGCCTGACCATAAGGCTGAATCCCCGAGTTCACAGTGATGGAGGTGCCCGAGCCTGAGATCTTGCTTCCGGCGCGTGCTATTTCGCCTACCCCATTACTGACCGCCAGCAGCAAATCAGATGCTCAGGTCCCAGGCGTGTGCTCGTTGTGCTTCTCTGGTCCCGGGCGATACACGTGCCCGCGATGTAACGCCCAGTACTGCAGCCTAGCTTGTTACCGAGGTCCGCGGCATGAAGCCTGCTCCGAGAGCTTCTACAGGGAGTCTGTACTTCAGGCCTTGCGGGAGGAACAGAGTGATCCGCAGGAAAGGCGGCAAGTTGAGGAAATGCTGCTGAAACTGAGGGATGAGGAGGCCATGATGGAGAAGCCTGGGCTGGATGCACACTCAGAGGGGGATGGAAAGGAAAGCAATCTGTGGAGCAGCTTAACAGACTCTGAGAAGAAAGACTTTCATAGGCTCCTTCAGAATGGGGGTATTGGGGTGCTGGTCCCACAGTGGAAGCCATGGTGGCACCAGGAGTCAGCAGAGAGAACAAGTCACAAAATATCTGAGCTGAGACATCAAGGGCAAGTTACAGTTAGTGAGAATGGGAACAGTCTCAGCCAAGGTGACAATCACAGTAAAACCCTTCCTAGTGCATCAAATGTGTCCCATCACCAGCTTCCATCAGACCATGAAGAGGCTCCTGAATATGTAGGTCAGAAGAAAACAAGGATTCCTATAGTAAAGAATGAGTTAACAAACCAAAAAGAGAAACATGAAGACCACATAGAAAGGGTTTCTAGGCTAAGTCCTTCTAAAAGTAGTCATGGAGAGCAAGAGAGAGATAAACAGGTGATGACGGACCTTCACAATGTAGCAGACTCTTCAGATGGTGGTGGTTGGGAAGATGCTGGAAAGACACCGCATAGAAGTGACTCACAGTACAATAGTGGTATGACCCATCAGAACAATGTTAAAAGTCCCTGCTCAGTTGGGGAGGAGAAAGATATTTCAGCAAAAAGTATAGATTTACATGTGTTAAACTGTATTTCTGAACAAGTGACAACAAGAGGAGATGGCCTAGATCCAAAGCAAAAAATATCAGAAGTCCCTGCTGTCTTCAAATCTATTCCATCCTTACATTCACTGAGTCGTAATCCATCTCCACTGGTCAGATACAGTGTGGTCAACACCATTTATGCTTATGCATTTTCTCTACAAAGACATAATGGCGATTTAAGTGACAATGACGCACTTCTTGATTTCACTGGAACATTGTTGAGTGTCTCTGGAGCATTGAGCTCTACAGTTGTATACAACTCTACTGCGCTTGCTCTACAGAGTGCAGTGCGTTTAGCTTCTGACCCACAACTGGGAGGAGATGAAGGTGGAGCTTGTAATGCCATAGAGTCAACTGCTCACATCTTACTGGGAGATGGGACCCACTGCTATACCCTGGCCGCACTTTCCGACCTCTCTCATTTGCTGGGGCGAGCACGTAAACTTGCAGAGGATGATGTAGGGCGCCGTGCAGCGTTTAATGCCAAGAAGAAGTGTTTATTCTTAGCTGCATGGGTAAATGAGAATGCTTCATGCCTTGCCATACTGTCCATAGAGGCAAAAAGGCAGCATGACGAACATTTGAAATATCTTACAGGGGTAACTGAGATTGCTAAAAGGTTGGAGAAATCCTGGGGTGGAAAAAGACCTCATCAAAAAAAGCAACTGATACAAGAAATAAATGAAGGTCAGGTGTAAAGTTATGCTGCTGATTAACCTCATTTTGTGATCCTGGTCGCTGTTGGACAATATGTATTCTTCATGCAACCTGACTTAAAAAAAAGACTTTGATATCATTTATGCCGTCCCTTTAATTTAATATATAGACTTTAATATCAAATGTGCACTTGTCTAATAATTTTCCTAACTATGCATTATATTAATGCTGTGGTTTTCCTTTCTCAAAGCTTTCTGTATTCCCCCCCCCCCCCAATAAAGGACAACACACACAATAAATGTGCTTCTATGATCAAATTTTATTTTGTTCTCTTGGTATCCTTTGTTGAAGAGTAAACCTAGGTATGCTGATAGCTCAGGAACGTGCATGTGTCTGGCAGGGGGTATTTGCAACAACATTACTATAAATATTTTCTACAATACTAAGCAAAATTGATATTCAAAGTGAATAGAAACATTCTTTAAATGGACACTGAAAGCATTTTTTTTTCACGATTCAGAGCATGCAATTTTAAGCAACTTTCTAATTTACTCTTATTAATTTTTCTTTGTTCTCTTGCTATCTTTATTTGAAAAAGAAGGCATCTAAGCTAAACATTTTGGTTCAGCACCTTGAACAGCACTTGTTTATTGGTCGGTTAAATTGATCCACCAATTGGCAAGAACAACCCAGGTTGTTCACCAAAAATGGGCCGGCATCTAAACTTACATTCTTGCTTTTTAAATAAAGATACCAAGAGAATGAAGAAAATGTGATAATAGGAGTAAATTAGAAAGTTGCTTAAAATTGCTGCTCTATCTGAATCACAAAAGAAATAAAATTGGGTTCAGTGTCCCTTTAAGATACCATGCTCTCTAGCCAACCCATTTAAAGGGACGTGATACCCATAGGTGTGCCACATAAATAACATTGTGCTCACTCCTGTGAAGTTACATAGCAGTCATCACTGACTGGCTAAAATGCAAATCAGTCAAATGAACTGAAATAAGGGGGTGGTCTGCAGATGCTTAGAAACAAGGTAATCAGAGAGGTAAAAAGTGTATTAATATAACAGTGTTGGTTATGCAAAACTGGGGAATGGGTAATAAAGGGATCATAAAGAGTAGCAAAACATATCTGGAAATGCACGTTTTAAATTGGTACTATGCCAACTTTTTTTTAGGTCCACCTGCCCCTTTTAGAAGTTTAATAAGTGCTGCATTTAGTTTAAAACTAAGCTTACTTGGGGCCAGCCCTCCATTTAGCTACAAGCTTAGAACTGCTGTATTAGCCTATCAATTAGGCTTTTTGCACATTCTGGTGTAATTTATTCTAGTTTTTTAGTTGCTTGTGGGCGTGTACCGTACACCAGTGTTTATCATCTCCAGTTTTCAATACCCCTAACAGGCCAGATTTTCATGATATCTGAACTAGAGCACAGGCGGAATAATCAGCTGATGGGTGAGACCATGGTTACTAATCGGGTGATGATTTAATGTGTGCTCTAGTTAAAGGGATAATAAACCCAGTATTTTTTCTTTTATGATTCAGAGCAGCAATTTTAAAGGGACATTAAACCCAAATTTCTTATTTCATGATTCAGATAGAGAATACCATTTTAAACAACTTTCTAATTTACTTCTATTATCTAATTTGCTTCATTTTCTTGATATTCTTTCCTGAAATGCATATCTAGATAGGCTCAGTAGCTTCTGATTGGTGGCTGCACATAGATGCCTCATGTGATTGGCTCACCCATGTGCATTGCTATTTCTTTAACAAAGTTTATCTAAAGAATGAAGCAAATTAGATAAAATAAGTAAATTGGAATGTTGTTTAACCCCTTAACGACCGAGGACGTGCAGGGTACGTCCTCAGAAAAAAGGCAGTTAACGCCTGAGGACGTACCCTGCACGTCCTCGGTGTGGAAAGCAGCTGGAAGCGATCCTGCTCGCTTCCAGCTGCTTTCCGGTTATTGCAGTGATGCCTCGATATGGAGGCATCCTGCAATAACCTTTTACGGCCATCTGATGCAGAGAGAGCTACTCTGTGGCCCTCTCTGCACCGGACATCGATGGCCGGTATCGTTGGTGGGTGGGAGCCATCGATGGCCCTGGTCATGTGGAGGGGGGCGGGTAAGTCCGGGGGTGCACGGAGAGGGAGCGGGTGGGAACCGCTACACTACGGAAAAAATGTGTCCCAAAATAAAAGTGGGAAATTTAATGCTTAAAAAAAAAACCTTAGGTGTGATTTAGGTGGTGGGGGTTGGTCTGTGGGGGGATTGAGCTACACTGCAGAAAAAAAATAAAAAATACACATTTGATTGTTCAAACTGGGTACCTAAACACAGCATATGTAAATATGCTCTTTTTTTTTTTTTCTTCTAAAAAATAAATAAATTTATTTTAGTACTGGCAGACTTTCTGCCAGTACTTAAGATGGCGGGGACAATTGTGGGGTGGGGGAGAGAAGGGAGCTGTTTGGGAGGGATCAGGGGGTGGGATGTGTCAGGTGGGAGGCTGATCTCTACACTAAAGCTAAAATTAACCCTGCAAGCTCCCTACAAACTACCTAATTAACCCCTTCACTGCTAGCCATAATACACGTGTGATGCGCAGCAGCATTTAGCGACTTTCTAATTACCAAAAAGCAACGCCAAAGTCATATATGTCTGCTATTTCTGAACAAAGGGCATCCCAGAGAAGCATTTACAACCATTTGTGCCATAATTGCACAAGCTGTTTGTAAATAATTTCAGTGAGAAACCTAAAATTTTGAAAAAATTAACGTTTTTTTTACTTTGATCGCATTTGGCGGTGAAATGGTGGCATGAAATATACCAAAATGGGCCTAGATCAATACTTGGGGTTGTCTACTACACTACACTAAAGCTAAAATTAACCCTAGAAGCTCCCTACATGCTCCCTAATTAACCCCTTCAATGCTGGGCATAATACACGTATTGTGCGCAGTGGCATTTAGCAGCCTTCTAATTACCAAAAAGCAAAGCCAAAGCCATATATGTCTGCTATTTCTGAACAAAGGGGATCCCAGAGAAGCATTTACAACCATTTATGCTATAATTGCATAAGTTGTTTGTAAATAATTTCAGTGAGAAACCTAAAGTTTGTGAAAAAATTTGTGAAAAAGTGAACAATTTTTTTTATTTGATCGCATTTGGCGGTGAAATAGTGGCATGAAATATACCAAAATGGGCCTAGATCAATACTTTGGGATGTCTTTGAAAAAAATATATATACATGTCAATGGATATTCAGGGATTCCTGAAAGATATTAGTGTCCCAATGTAACTAGCGCTAATTTTGAAAAAAAGTGGTTTGGAAATAGCAAAGTGCTACTTGTATTTATGGCCCTATAACTTGCAAAAAAAGCAAAGAAGATGTAAACATTGGGTATTTCTAAACTCAGGACAAAATTTAGAAACTATTTAGCATGGGTGTTTTTTGGTGGTTGTAGATGTGTAACAGATTTTGGGGGTCAAAGTTAAGAAAAAGTGTGTTTTTTTCCATTTTTTCTTCATATTTTATAATGTTTTTTATAGTAAATTATAAGATATGATGAAAATAATGGTATCTTTTGAAAGTCCATTTAATGGCGAGAAAAACTGTATATAATATGTGTGGGTACAGTAAATGAGTAAGGGGAAAATTACAGCTAAACACAAACACTGCAAAAATGTAAAAATAGCCTTGGTCCCAAACGGACAGAAAATGGAAAAGTGCTGAGGTCATTAAGGGGTTAAAATTGTATTCTCTGTCTGAATCATGAACAATTTTTTTGGGTTTAATGTCCCTTTAAAGGGACATTAAACACTAAATACATGCTAAATAGAATGATGCATTCAAAGAAAAGATTAGTCCATGAGTAACATGTAGATGTATTTTTTAAAGTTTCATTAGTTGTTTAAAAAGTGACAAAATAAGTGTAAAGTTTTAGTGTCTATAAAACACTGGGAGCTGCCATGTTGTAACTTGTGTTACCTTCTCTGCTGTGGCCAATTAGAGACAGTTATAAATAGGTCACTAGAGTGTGCAGCCAATGGTTGTGCTGGATTTAACAGTGTTCTGCACTTCCATTTCTAACAGGAACTGAAAAGCTCACAATTTCAGAATGGGATTACAGGCAAAGAGGACAAAATAAATAATGAAAGTATATTGCAGAGTTGTTTTATTATATACAATTTATCATTTTATATTACCATCTCAAAGTGTTTAATGTCCCTTTAAGCAACTTTCTAATTTACTCCTATTATCAAATTTTCTTCGTACTTTTGTTATCATTATTTGAAAAAGCAGGAATCTAAGCTTAGGAGCCGGCCCATTTTTGGTTCAGCTTCCTGGATAGCTCTTACTGATTGGTGGCTAAATGTAGCACTACCCAGGGTGCTGAACCAAAAATGGGCCGGCTCCTAAACATACATTCTTGCTTTTCAAATAAAGATACAAAAGAACAAAGATAAAATTATAATAGGAGTAAATTAGAAAGTTGCTTAAAATTGCACGCTCTAACTCTTAAAAAAATGGGGTTTAGTATCCTTTTAAGATATCGTGGCAAACTGGCATGTTAGGGGTACTTGTTGAACACTGCTGTACACCAAGCAACAAGACTAGCGTTTGGAGCACAAAACCGTCGTACTAATTCTTAGTCGGCCTAGAACTAGATTTACTACTTTTTTCCAATCTGAACAAAACAAGCTTTCATTAAAGGTATTGGCACCATTTGTTTTTTAACCATAACTTATTTTCCTACCGGTTTTAATAAACTTATATCTAGTGAACACACATTTATATATTAAAGTTGTATTTATATTTCACAGCTGCAAGGATCCAGCAGCACTAAGCAAAATATATTAGGTTTGGCAGTTGGCAGCCTCTATTTGGTGCTCTAAACCTCTGTTTCTCACCCTTTTCTTGTAGCACATACCCCTACCATTGTAATTGCTCCAAGTACCCCCAACTGTATCCCGCGATTATTAAGAGCTTGATTTATCGAGCTACGGCAGACAGGGGCATACATATGCGCCCCTGTCCGCTGCAGCTCGCCTCTGGCGGAATTCAGCATTGGACAAGAATGCTATTTTGCTCTCTTGTGCAACACCGCCCCCTGCCCGCACACAGCCAATCAGAGGAGACGGGGGAGATTTCAATTCTCCATCTAAGACCTAATGACCGCTGCTTGATAAATATGGACTGCAGGTTGTCTTGTGAGAGTCTGCAGTCCTAGGCAGGAGAAGCCTTTGATAGGTCGATTCCTAATACGTTACAAATAGGCCAGTACATTTGGAAGCTTCATTACCTGCCGAATGCAGACATGGCATGGCCTTCAACTCTTTTCAGAGCCGGATTTCTTCTTGTTTTAAGTGCAACACCCTAAAATCTGGATTTGCACAGAAAAATAGCCAACAGTATTGCTTAAATGTGACCAGCATCTGAAAACTTCAAAACAGCTCAGCACAGGGGTGGCAATATCTCAGCAGTTAAGAGGTTAAAAGGCAATAATGAACTTACATTTGAATACATGTATATAAGAACCTCATAGATGTCCCACTGACACCATAGCTAACCCATCAGAGGGATCCCCTTCTAGCAAATATTAAACTTTCATGATTCAGATAGGGCTTGTCATTTTAGTCAACTTTCAAATTTACTTTTATAATCAAATTTGCTTCTCTTGGCATTCTTTGTTGAAAGCTAAACCTAGGTAGGCTCATGTGCTAATTTCTAAGCCCTTGAAGGCCGCCTCTTATATCAGTGCTTTTGACAGTTTTTTTTACAGCTAGACAGCGCTAGTCCATGTGGGCCATATAGATAACATTGTGCTCATGCCCGTGGAGTTATTTATGGGTCAGTACTGATTGGCTAAAATGCAAGTCTGTCAAATGAACTGAAATAAGGGGCAGTCTGCAGAGGCTTAGATACATGGTAAAAAGTATATTAATATAACTGTGTTGGTTACATAAAACTGAGGAATGGGTAATAAAGGGATTATCTTTTTAAACAATAAACATTTTGAAGTAGACTGCCCCTTTAATACATATTTATTTCCTGCATTTGCCTCCGGATGCTTACTCCCATGCATTGTGATCCTATTGTCTCAGGATCGCCCACTCAATCTGTGCAAATCAAAATTTCTCTTTTGCACTTTCACAAGAAGAAATCTGGCTCCCCCCTCCCCCTGCATATGAAAAGACCCATTATACAAACATTAGCAGCTTGAATCTGTGGACGTCAGTATACATCTAAAACTTTGGGGCTTGGTTAGGAGTCTGAAAATCAGCACAATGTTGTTTAAAAGTAAGCAAATTTATAGATTGTTACAAAAACACTCCCAGATGGGCTATATAAATGGATCATCTATAAAACATTTATGCAAAGAAAAATCTAATGTCCCTTTAACCATAAATGTCAGACAAGCTATGCATTTGGGCCACCAAAGGTTTCCAAGCTAGTTGCTACATAGTTGTCAGCAACTGAAAAACAAAACATTCCAGGGACACATTACAGCAGTACTACCAAAGACTTCCCCTCAAACACCCCCAATTGCACACAATATGCACATTTGAAATATAATCTTTAAACTGCAGGAGATTCACAGATGCCAGTTCACCAAATCAGAGATTTTATTATTCTGCAGTTGTAACGTAATTTGCTGGAGATGCGTACCACAGTACGTGTGTATATATATATATATATATACACATACATACACAGTATATATATGACACCAACAAAGGCCTTGTGCCCGATTCCCACAGATATGAGTGCAATCTTCAGACTAATGTTAAAAAAAAACTTTATTCTGTATTTACACAATCCAACCACTTGTTTTTATACAAAAGGTAAATATCAGCAAACTGTAATGATGCCGGTTTAGTTGTAAGAGAAAAAGGTACATTTCATGATATGATTTGTAGCATGTCATATATGTCTCATGGGGACAATCTTTCCAGGCAGGCAACCTGTACGTGTTTGGAAGCGGTGAATGTATTCTTGCATAAGTAATCGCTTCTGCAATCCCACCTATGCATGTCATTCATCCTAGACAGATTTGTCTGGGATGTTTACACTGTAGCCTTTGAGATGGTGGAGAGGTTAGGAAGCCATTCTTAAAGAGACATTAAACACTAAATTAAAATTGAAAAAGAGGGCGCCACATAGCGTAATAAAGTTTGATCAGAATGCAAACTGTGATGAATCAAAAATGCTTACCAAAGAGATATGCACCGTACTGTGACCGGTGCTAACGGGCAGACTAACACTCGCAGTGGTTAGTACACTGGTGTCTGTGGTATGCTGCGTCTAGACGGAGGTAGGTTGATTCTGTCAGACTCTGTGCCGGGTAAATCACTTTCTTATTAAGCGTGTTATTGCAATGCTTGATTCACCGTTGGCCCTTGCAACGTTAGGATAAAAGCGAAGGACAACTTCCGTGAATATAAAAAATATTTATTCCATACAAGTACCGCTATGCGTTTCTCATTAAACACTAAATACATTTCGCACACCTCATTTTATGGGTGCTGCCATTTTGAAACCTAGGTTTTGCTGTAGGTATCTGAAAGAGAGTTACTTCACATGTGCAAACACATCAGCACTGGGATTTGAACAGCACCCATGACTATAAGTAGGCAGGAATAGCCTCAATACTATGCTTATAAAATGTATTCAGTGGTTTATGTCCCTTTAACTAGCAGTACGTAATAGTGAGCCTGCACACCGTGGTACATTTTTCCAAAAAACTTTATTTGCATTCAGTAGGAAAAATCTATTAAAGGGATAGTAAAGTCAAAATTAAACTTGCATGATTTAGAGCATGTAATTTTAAGACACTTTTAACATCTTTTTTCAAATTGACATTGTTCTGCTGGTATCCTTTGTTGAAAAAGAATATGTACATAGTCTACACAACTGGTGATTGGTGGAAACACACATTTTTCTGTCGTTGGTTCACCCGATGTGTTCAGCTACCTCCCAGTAATGAATTGTTGTTCTGGAGCTGACTTTAACTGTGTGTTTAACCCATTTTGCAGGAGGTTCTTCACATAGTTATTAACAAGCAAACGTGTAATAATAACATGCTCTAATTCTATCATTTTAACCTCATTAATATGAATACAGTTCCAGGAAATATAACGTTTTTCTAAAACCTTTGTACAGTGACAATAGCAATAAATAAGCTCAGAAATGTGACTCACTAACCTGTCGTATAAACAAATGACATAATACAAAGGTAAAGTATAGTAACCATCATTGTATCCCATTTCAGATTAGTCAAACGTTATAATAGAATGGAATGCTTTTGTAAATACAGTTTTAACCCTTTCCCGCCCGGTCTTGTCTACATCGTAACCAAGTTCCAATGTAAACAAATAAGTAAAAGATTGAAATCACACAATCATTCATGCGATCGCGTGTTTTCAATGATGGGATTGGGTCAGGGGGAAGTGCCTATGACGCTAGACACGCCCTCCAGCCCGCAATCCCAGTTAGGAAGCCGCTATGGCTTCAGTACAGCCAAATGGCTAGGACGCTCCATGCCGTCCTGGCGGCGCTAAAGCTCAGCGCAGTTATGTAGTGTATCCTGCAGGACTCTGAAATCTGATCCTGCTACATACTAAACAGTTATTGCGATAAGTAAAGCAGCTTATTTTTATCTGGCCACAGTAAGGGAAATTAGGTACATATTATCAAGGCGTTTCAAGGAGTATGTTCTTGGACTGCAAAACCATGCACATTTTGCTAAAAAAAAAAAAAGTACAAATTTCAAATGTTTTGCAAATCAGTGCTTATTTCCCTATCTACACTATGCATATAAAAAAGTGACTATCGTCCCTAAAGTGTAGGATAAACACATTTTGAGCCTGAAACCCCTTTCTTTTTGTTATACTGCTCTGGTGAAAACACAGTTAAGACAATATTTTTAGCATAACGATAATTGAACATATTTTGTATAAAAAAATAATAATTGAGAAACGTGATATAAAGTCTAAAGATCTTAAAGAGACATTAAACACTAAATACATTTTATGCTCCTTCTAACTATGGGTGCCGCCATTTTGAAACCTAGGTTACACTGCAGGTACCTGAAGAAGCAGCAGCACTGGAATGTAGTGAAAACTCGATTTCAACATGGCGGCACTCATAACTAGAGCGAGGCGGGGAATAACCTCAATACTGTGCTTATATATTTTATTTAGTGTTCAGGCAGAGCATGCAATTTTAAGGTTCTAATTTATTTTTTGTAATCAAATTTGATTTGTTCTTTTGGTATTCTTAGTTGAAAGATAAACCTAGGTAAGCCAATTTGTAAGCATTTGAAGGCCGCCTTTTATCACAGTGCATTTGCCAGATTTCACAGCTAGAGGGCGTTAGTTTCATGTGTGTGTCATATAGATAACATTGTGCTCACTCCTGTGGGGCTATTTAAGTTAGCATTGATTGGCTTAAAGGGACACTGAACCCAATTTTTTTCTTTCATGATTCAGATAGAGCATGACATTTTAAGCAACTTTCTAATCTACTCCTATTAGCAAATTTTCTTTATTCTCTTTGTATCTTTATTTGAAATGCAAGAATGTAAGTTTAGATGCCGGCCCATTTTTGGTGAACAACCTGGGTTGTCCTTGCTGATAAATTCATCCACCAATAAAAAAGTACTGTCCATAGTTCTGAACTAAAAAAAAAAAGCTTAGATGCCTTCTTTTTCAAATAAAGATACCAAGAGAACGATGAAAAATTGATAATAGGAGTAAATTAGAAAGTTGCTTAAAATGACATGCTCTATCGGAATCACAAAAGAACTGAAATAAGGGGGGGCAGTCTGCAGAGGCTTAGATACAAGGTAATCACAGAGGTAAAAAGTATATTAATATAACTGAGATAAGGAGCAGTCTGCAGAGGCTTATATACAAGGTAATCACAGAGGTAAAAAGTATATTAATATAACTGAGATAAGGAGCAGTCTGCAGAGGCTTATATACAAGGTAATCACAGAGGTAAAAAGTATATTAATATAACTTAGTTATACTAAGCTGGGGAATGGGTAATAAAGGGATTATCTATCTTTTTAAACAATAAAAATTCTGGAGTACACTGTCCCTTTAAGCTAATTTATAATTTACTTCTATTATCAATTTTTTTTGTTGAAAAGCAGGGACGTGTGCTTAGGAGCCGGCCCATTTCTGAAGCTCTATATGGCAGCAGTTTTGCAAAAGCACTAGAGGGCAGCATTATTCCCTGCCAAGTATTGCTCCAGACGCTTAACTAGGTATCTCATCAACAAAGAATACCATGGGAATGAAGCAAATTTGATAATAGAAGTTTACTCTAAGCTTTTTTAAGATGCTATGCTCTGTCTGAATCACATTTTTTTTGTTGGGATTTCATATCCCTTTAATGTCCCTTTAAATAAATTACACAATCACACACAAGCCTACTCCTGATAAGCAAGAAAATAAAATTCTGCAAAATAAAATTGGGTGGAACTGTAGTGTAAGTGTATTGTTGTTTTTAGTAGTAGTTATACATTTTTCATTCCGTTTTATTAGCTTAAAATATATTTTTAAAAAAACTACTTCGGTTTTTTGTATAAAAAGAAAACAGTGACATTTCGGTGTCACTGGGATGTTCTGTTTTGTTGTCTATGCAGATGAAGTACTGTTGTTTGCTGTGGGTATTAGTACTGCGGCGTACAGGAGATACTCCGAGATCTCTCAGTATATATACGGGAATATTCTGTAGGGCACTCTCCTGCAGTATTCCTCCCATGCCAGGCCGTACTTCTTCATACACTGATGCTCATCTCTTGCCTCGCGGTGAACAAGAAGTACGGTGAAATAAATGACGTAGTAGTATGGAAGGATGTGAGCGAGCCCTGGGGATATGAGACGGACATGATTAGATACAAACAGAAGAGTGCAGAGAGGATGGAGCTGGAAAGAATCTGAAAAATACAAAAAAAGATTGGATATGGGGGGGGGGGGGGTTGATTAAGAACACAGATAAGAGAAAGAAAGAACGATTTACAGAGGGGGTAGCTGGTAAAGGGAAAGCAATAAGGGAGCAGGAGAATGGAGGAATATGTAGGCCGTCCCCCATGAACCGATCCTGGACTTGAAATCACACGATCGCATCAACGATCGTGTGATTTAATTTTTACTCAATAGCGTTTACATCAAAACATTTTTTCCGACGTGAACACTATTGTACCGCCAAGAAAGAGGTTAAGTATTAGACTTTAGTTTACAGACAAATATAAGATAAGGACGCAAGTCTGTGTACACAAAGTGATAACATCATGAGACCTGTATTAGGCTGTGGTTTCAGAGGACAAAACCAAAAATTTTATATACACAAATAAACCTGAAAATGCAATTTCTCATACATTTTATACTATGCAGCTGGTATAACAAGTCATTGGAAATACAAGGGAAAAACGTTTACAGTATACTGTCCCTTTAAAATTAAAATCTACATGGGTGCATTTCAGATTTAAATAGAAGCATACTTGGTAAACGTTTTTACTGGTTTTCAGCAACATACGCACATATGCTGTGTGTGCGCCAGTGTTCAAGCTCAGAAAGCTGGTGTGTATTTTGTCTGTGAAGACTTAATTTGTGAAGAATGTGTGGTGTTTGAATGCTGGGGCACAGACCCTTAAGCATATGCGAGTATGCCACCGAAAACCTTTTATTAGAAGTATATTTGTACTGATGGAAGTATATTACAGGTACAAATAATCAAATACGGAATTCCAAAATGTAAAAAAAATATAATTATTATTACTTTTTACCCCCGCCTCTAAGTCACATTCTCTGCCTGTGTCTTTGGTTTTTTGTGTTCCAAAATGCAAATAATAGGCTATATTTATATTAAACAAAAAAATATTACCTTTCTGATTTACAATACTGTAGTATCTTTCTGAGGATAATTTGTATACAAAAAGTATACAAGTTATATAAACTACCTTTAGGCTGCATGTATAAGCTGTAGTATGACAAATATATTTTTTTTTTTTACACTCGGTTCCATCCGCTCTCCAAACTGTCCCATTTTACAGATGCAGACATTCCAAAATACAAACCTTTTCCTGCCCCAAGCAGTTTGGATAAAGGGTTTTCTACTTGTACAAAAATGCTTCTATTTAAAACTGAAATGCACATTTTGACCTTTCTATACCTTTAAAGGCATCAAATTACAGTGATATATTCAACAGCCCAGTGATGATAGTGATGTATTTAATTCGTTCTCAATTATCTATTTTACCTGCTGGATTGTATTAAATTGGTTTTAGATTTTACATTTGAGTACAATGTCCTTTTAATTTGCCACTTACCACATGGTAAGGACCAGGCAAGAGCCATTGTTAAGTCTCCCAGATAATTAGGATGCCGAACAAGACCCCACCAGCCAGAAACGAGAAGGCGTTTCCCAGTTGCAGTTGGGATTGTTTCAAGACCTGAGGTTTGGTTAAAAAAAAGTAGAGGAAGAGATGCGCTGTTAGATGTAAAGCGTTACTTAATACCGCATAGGATTTTATCTAGTCCTTATATTTCCCTCTGTACCCGTTTCCTATGTACTGTATTATATAGTGTTTCCCTTTAACGTATCCCATTGTTCCATCTAGTAGCTTGACCATATAGCTGTTACTAAGTTTGTCCTATATATCCTTTTACTGGGTCTTGTACTTTCTCCCTATATATCCTACAGGGACAAATTACTGGTCCTTATTTCTTCTCTCATAACACAACTTTATATAACTCCTCCTATTGCCCCTATAACCCCTCCTATTGAACCATATAACGGCCCCCATAACTCCTATTGCACCATATAACAGCTCCCTATAACCCCTCCTATTGCACCGTATAACAGCTCCCTATAACCCCTCCTATTGCACCATATAACAGCTCCCTATAACTCCTCCTATTGCACCATATAACAGCTCCCTATAACTCCTCCTATTGCACCATATAACAGCTCCCTATAACCCCTCCTATTACACCATATAACAGCTCCTTATAACTCCTCCTATTGCACCATATAACAGCTCCCTATAACTCCTCCTATTGCACCATATAACTGCTCCCTATAACTCCTCCTATTACATCATATAACAGCTCCCTATAACTCCTCCTATTGCACCATATAACAGCTCCCTATAACTCCTCCTATTGCACCATATAACAGCTCCCTATAACTCCTCCTATTGCACCATATAACAGCTCCCTATAACTCCTCCTATTGCACCATATAACAGCTCCCTATAACTCCTCCTATTGCACCATATAACAGCTCCCTATAACTCCTCCTATTGCACCATATAACTCCTCCTATTACACCATATAACTGCTCCCTATAACTCCTCCTATTGTACCATATAACAACTCCCTATAACTCCTCCTATTGCACCATATAACAGCTCCCTATAACACCTCCTATTGCACCATATAACAGCTCCCTATAACTCCTCCTATTGCACCATATAACAGCTCCCTATAACTCCTCCTATTACACCATATAACTGCTCCCTATAACTCCTCCTATTGTACCATATAACAGCTCCCTATAACTCCTCCTATTGCACCATATAACAGCTCCCTATAACTCCTCCTATTGCACCATATAACAGCTGCCTATAACTCCTCCTATTGCACCATATAACAGCTGCCTATAACTCCTCCTATTGCACCATATAACAGCTCCTTATAACTCCTCCTATTGCACTATATAACAGCTGCCTATAACTCCTATTGCACCATATAACAGCTCCCTATAACTCCTCCTATTGCACCATATAACAGCTCCCTATAACTCCTCCTATTGCACCATATAACAGCTCCCTATAACTCCTCCTATTGCACCATATAACAGCTCCCTATAACTCCTCCTATTGCACCATATAACAGCTCCCTATAACTCCTATTGCACCATATAACAGCTCCTTATAACTCCTCCTATTGCACCATATAACAGCTGCCTATAACTCCTCCTATTGCACCATATAACAGCTGCCTATAACTCCTCCTATTGCACCATATAACAGCTCCTTATAACTCCTCCTATTGCACTATATAACAGCTCCCTATAACTCCTCCTATTGCACCATATAACAGCTCCCTATAACTCCTCCTATTGCACCATATAACAGCTCCCTATAACTCCTCCTATTGCACCATATAACAGCTCCCTATAACTCCTCCTATTGCACCATATACCAGCTCCCTATAACTCCTCCTATTGTATCATATAACAGCTCCCTATAACTCCTCCTATTGCACCATATAACAGCTCCCTATAACTCCTCCTATTGTACCATATAACAGCTCCCTATAACTCCTCCTATTGCACCATATAACAGCTCCCTATAACTCCTCCTATTGCACCATATAACAGCTCCCTATAACTCCTCATATTGCACCATATAACAGCTCCCTATATCTCCTCCTATTGCACCATATAACAGCTCCCTATAACTCCTCCTATTGCACCATATAACAGCTCCCTATAACTCCTCCTATTACACCATATAACAGCTCCCTATAACTCCTCCTATTGCACCATATAACAGCTCCCTATAACTCCTCCTATTGCACCATATAACAGCTCCCTATAACTCCTCCTATTACACCATATAACAGCTCCCTATAACTCCTCCTATTACACCATATAACAGCTCCCTATAACTCCTCCTATTGCACCATATAACAGCTCCCTATAACATCTCCTATTGCACAATATAACAGCTCCCTATAACTCCTCCTATTGCACCATATAACAGCTCCCTATACCTCCTCCTATTGCACAATATAACAGCGCCCTATAAGTCCTCCTATTCAGGGACATGCAGTCATTAGAGGCAGGGTCATATGAGGGATACAAAAATATCATTATGCTTTTAATTAAAAAAATGTTTTTCTTAAAAACACATATTATAAACACAAATGGCTTTTAAGAGATGATAGATTTGTGTTTATAATATATGGTAAAAAGTGAGTTTTCAGTGGCTGAGACATTTAGGTATAAATAGAATATTGTTACCTAGGTATTTTCATTACCGTTTGTATTAATTAGAGCGTAAGTCTGTGCCCTTGCTGACATGCACTGTATCAGCACTCGCTTGTATGTCATACTTGCTATTTATATTGTGCTTTTTCCGCTATTCTCAAATTTCCATCAGTTTCTCCTGATTTATGCTCCGTTTTATTATCCTTTCTCTTTGTAAACCAGGGCCAAGAAACTCAAAGTGACCAGACGGATTGCATGCAAGACCTGATTGACATCGGTTATGATGAGACTGAACCGATTACTGATAATTCTGAAGTGGTCATCGTTTATGATGAGACTGAACCGTTTACTGATAATTCTGAAGTGGTGAGTTGAAGACACAAGCGTAAAAGCCTTGGGTTATTTTCCATATGTGCTATAAATGCTGCAGACCTGGGAGTGAGCCCTTGATCACTTAAGTAATTAAATAAATGTATTGCTGGTACCGAGGTAGGGTTACATCCTGGCGCCCCTGTTCGCCCCAGCAGCTCGCCTCTGGCAGGCTGAATTCCCCTGGCGGAATTCAGAATTGTACACTATTTTGCGCTCACATGCAATCCAGCCCCCTGCCCACACACAGCCAATCACGTGCAGGCAGGGGCTGTCAATCTCCCCAGTCGGACGAGACCAGGGAGATTGAAATTCGCCACCTAAGAAGTGGCAAGAGGGTAAGGAAGCAACGGTCTAATGACCGCTGCTTGTTAAATACGGCGTGCAGGTTCTCACAAGAGAACCTGCAGTCGTAGGGGCTCAAAGGCTGGCGAAAGCCTTTGATAAATCGACCTCATAGTGATGTCATGTGTCAGAGAGACTCATCATATGTTGGCATAACAATGCTACTTATTATATACTACGTATTAGTGTTACTGTAAAAAAACACCAGTTCAATGCAGAAGGAGCAAGGTATTGACTACAGCGCTTTAGTATTTCTGTGTAGATTGATTTGATTGTGATGCCAGGATTAATCATTTTTGTATGTACCACAGAAAGTATAGGATAGGGATAGCAAACCTCGTTGAGAGAGTATTCTAAATTGTTGATAAGAAGAAAAAAATTCACCATTGTGTGTTTAAAAAACAAACTTTGCAATGTACTTTTATTATTTGCTTTGCCCTATTTTCCTCTGCTCCAGAAATGCTGGAATGCATTGGCATACACAAGTTCCTGCAGTGATGCAGCAATTACTGTGTAGAATATGTTGCATTCCAGGATTTGGCAAATCAAATTATGAAAATTCAATGCAAAGTTTGCTTGTTTAAAGAAAAAAAAAAAAAAGCATTCAACATTGTGTGTTTAAAAAACAAACAAATTTTGCATTGTATGTTCCTTATTTGATTTGCACTATGTTCCTCCAATTTTTCCTGTGTTTTTTCACTGCCCTAGAAATGATGGAATACAACATTCTACATAGTGTTTGCTGCATCACTGCAGGAGCTTATGTATATCTGCCAATGCATTCCAGCATTTCTGTGGCAGTGGATAAAAACACCGGACATTTTGAGGAACATAGGGCATAAATCATGAAAAATACCGGTCTCCTAGATTTTTGGGCTGGCTCCTAGATTTTGAACATATTTGTCAAGCACCGTCATAGACCGTGCCTCACCAGCCTCTGACCTCACCGCACGTCACGGCTCCTATTGCACCATATAACTGTTCCCTATAACTCATATTGCTCTATATAATAGCCCCTTTAACTCCTCCTATTGTACCATATAATTGTTCCCTATAACTCATATTGCTCTATATAATAGCCCCTACAACTCCTCCTATTGCACCATATAATTGTTCCCTATAGCTCTTCTATTTGCCCAATACAATTCCTCCATGAAATTTTATATACATGAAATTAGCCCACAGAAACCAATTCCCATACAATTTCCTCTGGCTCTACCCATTCTATCCTTAGGGCCCATACATATAACCTCAGACAAATTCTCACCAGCCACGCTTGGATCTGAAGGATTTCTTCTAAATGCATTTTTTTGCGAGTTGGAGCCACGGAAAATAATATAACCCACAGCTGAGAAAAGAAAAATGCATAATAACATTTGTTATACTAATGGCACTGAGCAAGCTTAAAATCAGACTTGTTATAACAAGTAAAATATTTAAAAGAGCAGAATATTATCTTAACATATTTTATAATTAAGTTTATTTTTTAAGTTTTTAATTAATGTAATCACTACATTAAAATAAAGAATATTCAATACAATTATTAAAGGAACACTAAAGTCAAAATTAAACTTTCATGATTCAGATAGAACATGCAATTTTAAGAGATTTTCCAATTTATTTCAATTATTAAATTATCTTTCTACCCACACAATTTCTGACGCATCAGCTTCTATGAGCATGTGCAAGAGTTCAGAGTGTATATGTATATAAGTCTGTGATTGGGTAATGACTGTCACATGATACAAGCAGCCGGCAAATTGAATTACATTTTAAAAGTTGACAAAATAAAAAATCTACTGCTCATTTAAAATTCAGAGTAAGTGTATTTGCATTGTCTTTTTATTATGCACTTGTTGATTATGCAGTTATGCTGTTTTTAATAGTCCTTTAAATAAAATAACCAAATATATAGAGGAAAAATAAACAACAGGTAAAAATTCTAAAGCAAATAAATTAGTTTTTAAAAAATGTTATGAAAGACAAAAATATAAAGTAATAGCGATATAGATTGTACCATTTAGAAGGATGATACCGACAGCAGCTGCTGTGCCCAGCTCTTGGGGATGACTGACTAAGAAATATCCTTGTAAAGAGTAGGTGAAAGGGACCCAGCATAAGTCACCAAAAGCCAGCATGAAGCCGAAACCATCGTGTACGATATCCATCGTAGTGAGGATTGCTTCCTGTAGACACGAACGTTAGACTGATAGAACTATGCCAATGTACAAAATATAGGACCAAAAATGGTAAGATTTAAAGGAATACAGAAGTCAAAATTAAAATTTCATGATTAAGACAGAACACACAATTTTAAACAACTTTCTACTTCACTTCCATTATCAAAATGTGCACATTTTTTATATAAACACTTTCTGAGGTACCAAGATTTACAGAATATACGTATATGCATTTTGTGATTGGCTAATGGCTGTCACATGATGCAAGGTGAAGGAAAAAGGAACTCATTTTGAAATTTGTCAGGAAAACAAAGAAAAAATCTACCACTCATTTCAAATTCAGACTTTTGCATTGTGTTTTTATTATGTATTTGTTAGATATGCTAGATAGGTGGTATGCACACAATATTATTAAACTTAAAGGGACATAATACTCATATGCTAAATCACTTGAAACTGATGCAGTATAACTGTAAAAAGCTGACAGGAAAATATCCCCTGAGCATCTCTATGTAAAAAGGGAAGATATTTTACCTCACAAATTTCCTCAGCTCAGCAGAGTTAGTTCTGTGTAAAAAGTTATACTCAGCTGCTGCCCAGCTGCAGGTAAAAAAAGAAAGAAAGAAATGAACAGCAGCCAATCAGCATCAGCAGTGCTGAAGTCATGAACTATTTTACTGTGATCTCATGAGATTTCATAGTAAACTTCCTTACACTGAATAGGGAAATAAGATGAGTGTGCACGAAGCTCACTCCCTTAGCTGTCCCGGGACAGACATACTGATTTGCTGCTTAGAAGTCCTTTACAATGGGATGTGGCTACTGAGAAACTTTTGAGGTAAAATATCTTTCATTTTTACATAGAGATGTTCAGGTGATATTTTCTAGTCAGCTTTTTACAGCTATGCTGCATCACTTTCAAGTGTTTCAACATTTGGGTATCATGGCCCTTTAATAAAATCTAAATTGAAGATTACTTCTATTATCAGATCTGCTTTGTTTTCTTGGTATTCTTTGTTGAAGAGATACCTATGTAGGTGTTTGGAGCACTACATGGCAGGAAATAGTGCTGCCATGTAGTGTTCTTGCTAATGTATAAGATTCTTGCCAAATTGCTGCCATATAGTGCTCCTGAGCTTATGTCCATGCTTTTCAACAAAGGATACCAAGAAAACAAAGAAAATGTGCCATTAGAAGTAATATGAAAAGTTGTTTAAAATCGCATCCTCTATCTGAATCATGAAAGAAAAAAATTGGGGTTTATGTCCCTTTAAGGGATAGTCACACCTCCTATTACCTCATGCCATAGAGCATCCATGACATACAGAGCCTGGAATCCAAACACCAAGATCATGGAAAGCGACGGGGAGCCCCGGATCTCCACCTCTTTCATCAGGAAACACAAGTTCAACAGACACTAAGAGAATAAACAAAATAGGTCAAAGATGTGCCAAGGTCACCCCGGTGGAATGGCTGAGATTGGCAAAAAGGACAGAAGAAAGGACAAAGGATCTATTAAAGGTCTGAGCAAGGCCAAGGATGAGTCTACCAGCAGATTAAGTTAGGTCAGGTTAAAACAGATAATCCAAATATATATGTCAGGCCAGGAATTTATGTCAAAGCTGATTAGTGACAGATCAAGGAACAGGCAAAACAAATATATGAGACAAAAGGACCCAAAGACATGTAAATGGAACTACATCAAGTCTTGGAGACCAAGTAGGCGAATACAAATAAACAATTTTTCAAACGACTTGTAGGAGAAAATGGAGCCGAGATTAAATGTGGAAAACATGACGACAATTTGATGGACAATATAAAAAAATAAATGAACAAGTTGTGCGACACTCACCCAACCCATCAAACCAGGACGAAGCTCGCAAAAATACTTCAAATCGAAGGAGCCGATCCGTGGGTTTAACTCATGTCCAATAAAGAAATCATAAAGGGGGTTACCTATTACAAATGGAAATCATAATAAATAAATACAAAAATAAAATTAAAAAGGGACATGAAACCCCCCAAAAAAATCTTTCTTTCATGATTTAGGTAGAACATACAAATGTAAACTTTCTAATTTCATTCTATTATCCAATGTGCTCCATTCTCTTGGTATCCTTTGTTAAAGAAGCAACAATGCACTACTGGGAGCTAGCTGAACACATTAGGTGAGACAATACCAAGAGGCATATATGTGCAGCCACCAATCAGCAGCTAGCTCCCAGTAGTGCATTGCTGCTCCTGAGGCTACTTAGCTTTGCTTTCTGATAAAGGATATCAAGAGAACAGAGCAAATTAGATAATTTAAAAGTACTATCTGAATCGTGAAAATTAAACTATAAAGAAATGTAATAAAAATGGACGATTTAAGAAAAGAATGTAAAACCTCTCCTGGTACCTGAGTTCCCGCCAGGAGCCAGTGCAGACTCTGGAGCCAACTGAGACTTGATGTAGAGGAAGACGCTAAGAATTAAAGCCAAGAAACCGGCACCCACTGCGAACTGCAGGAAGTTGTCATAAACATATGAGAAGGGAACTCCTACAAACAGTGCAACCACAGTCAGGAGGCCAGTAACCATCATGGCGTGAAATGCTGAAAGGTGACAGATAAATTAAAGTGACATTAAACACTAGATAGAATGATGCATTCAAAGAAAAGATTAGTCTGAGAATAACGTGTAGATATATTTTTTAAAGTTTTATTACCAGTTTAAATAGTGACACAAGTGTAAAGTTTTAGTGTCTATAAAACAATGGGAGCTGCCATGTTGTAACTTAGGTTACCTTCTCTGCTGTGGCCAATAAGGGACAGTTATAAATAGGTCACTAGAGTGTACAGCCAATGGCTGTGTGGAATATAACAGTGTTCTGCACTTCCATTTCTAACAGGAACTGAAAAGCTCGCAATTTCAGAATGGAATTACAGGAAAAGGGGGCAGAATAAATAATGAAAGTTTATTGCAGACTTCCTTTTATCTATGTGATTTATCATTTTATATTACATCTCAATGTGTTTAATTTCCCTTTAAATGCTTGCTGAATGTAATTGATTTAAATGTCAGCAACGTATAAGGGGAGTGTTTGATATACTATGTCCTAGGTCAGGTAGTTATGTTATGTTTGGTAATGAACAAGGGTGGAGATGGTGCCAGCACTAGGTGACATGGCAGTATATGAGGGGGAATCGCTAGTATACCCAATATAACCATTTAAAGTGAGCCTTATATTGCTACAGTGGTATGCTTGTCAGTGTGTAGACGTTAATGAGAGAGGGTCTGGCACTTCCCCTGTCTGTCCTTGACATTACAAGTCATCTGGTAATGCCACTGTATGTGTATATTGCAAAAACTGTGAAACTCACCATTAATCCTGTATTTCAGACGGGTGTTATCTCTTAATGTTATGCCCTCTGTTACCTGTAACAAAACATAATAAAAAAATATATCAGTGTTCTCCCTCTGGGCCTATTTAGTGGGTGCACCACCTGGCTAAAATTTATGTCAACATTAGTTAATATTAAAGGGACACTGAACACAATTTTTTTCTTTCGTGATTCAGATAGAGCATGCATTTTTAAGCAACTTTCTAATTTACACCTATTATCAATTTGTCTTCGTTCTCTTGCTTTCTTTATTTGAAAAAGAAGGCATCTAAGCTATTTTTTGGTTCAGAACCATGGGAAGCACTTGTTTATTGGTGGGTGAATTTATCCACCAATCAGCAAGAACAACCCAGTTTGTTCACCAAAAATGGGCCGGCATCTAAACTTACATTCTTGCATTTCAAATAAAGATACCAAGAGAATGAAGACAATTTGATAATAGGAGTCAATTAGAAAGTTGCTTACAATTGCATACTCTATCTGAATCACAAAAGAAAAAATTGGGGTTCAGTGTCCCTTTAAATGTTTTTAACATTTTTGCTCAAATTATCATTGAATCAATTTATGTTGAATTATGAAATTAATTTGGACTTTGGATAGCTTAAAGGGACACTGAACCCAAAGATTTTCTTTCATGGTTCAGATAGAGCATAACATTTTAAGCAACTTTCTAATTTACTCCTATTATCATTTTTTCTTTGTTCTCTTGCTATCTTTATTTGAAAAAGACGGCATCTAAGCTAAGGAGCCAGCAAATTTTTGGTTCAGCACCATGAACAGCACTTGTTTATTGGTGCTGTCCAATCAGCAAGGACAACCCAGGTTGTTCACCAAAAATAGAATGAAGAAAATTTGATAAGAAGAGTAAATTAGAAAGTTGCTTAAAATTGCATGCTCTATCTGAATCATGAAAGAAAAAATTTGGGTTCAGTGCCCCTTTAAGTAACAATTATAAGTGACAGAAAATGTTACAATATTGCAAAGTATTAAACCCCCTGGCTGCTTCATAATGCTACCCGGCTGGCAGCATTTTTTGTGGAAAACACTGAATATGCATATATTTTAGTAAACTAGCAAAACTATTGTAATGATTTTATTTAAAGGGACAGTCTAGTCAAAATGAAACTCATGATTCAGATAGGGCATGCAATTTTAAACAACTTTCTAATTTACTTTTATCATCAAATTTGCTTTGTTCTATTGGTATTATTTGTTGAAAGCTAAACCTAGATAGGATCATATGCTAATTTCTAAGCCCTTGAAGGCCGCCTCTTATCTCAGTGCATTTGACAGTTTTTTCACATCTAGACAGCGCTAGGTCATGTATGCCCTATAGATAACATTGTGCTCACTCTCGTGAAGTTATTTATGAGTCAGAACTGATTGGCTAAAATGTAAGTCTGTCAAAAGAACTAAGATATGGGGGCAGTCGGCAGAAGCTTAGATACAAGGTAATAACAGAGGTAAAAAAAAAAAAGTATATTAATATAACAGTGTTGATTATACAAAACTGGGGAATGGGTAATAAAGGGATTATCTATCTTTTTAAACAATAACAATTCTGGAGTAGACTGTCCCTTTAATTAAAAGGCAATGCAGGTCAAATTTAAAAGCACTGCAGTACATTTCCTATTCCTATTTCCTTATTCCACTTAAAATCATTTTTGTAGTATTTTAACTTTGTATGTGCTCGGCCGATAATATTGCGGTAGGCTTTGTGTGCATGCTCTGTGCGTGATGACTCATCTCGGTTTGGATGAATGAGAGGAAAAGGTTTATTAGGGCCTGATGTTTAAAACTCGCTGGCATTGAAAAATCTTTGTTTTATTTTGTTATTTTTTGTGCATTATATTGCAATGTAGGCGTCTGCTTCACACCCAGAACCCTGTATAGTGAGACATTGCAGTATTCTTCACTTAATCTAAGTTTATTAGATAATCTCTCCAGAATCGAGATGGGAACTCATGTAAAGCAAGAAGTCATTTTTTTATTTGGTTAAAGAGGGTATTTTTTATATTACAGTTTTGTATTTAATTGGCTTTCATGGTACTGAGAATTGGTTTTTGATTTACTTAATTTTGAGGTGTGTCACACATGCACTTAGTGTTGGCTTTAAAATTAAAATAAACAGCTGGTGCAGGATTGGTCGTATTATTGGCACAGTTGGTCTGGAAGGCATCATGGCAACTAATGAGCTGGTGCAGGATTGGTCGTATTATTGGCACAGTTGGTCTGGAAGGCATCATGGCAACTAATGAGCTGGTGCAGGATTGGTTGTATCATGGGCACAGTTGGTCTGGAAGGCATCATGGCAACTAATGAGCTGGTGCAGGATTGGTTGTATCATGGGCACAGTTGGTCTGGAAGGCATCATGGTAACTAATGAGCTGGTGCAGGATTGGTTGTATCATGGGCAGAGGTGGTCTGGAAAGTATTGTGCAACTAATGAGCTGGTGCAGGATCGGTTGTATCATGGGCACAGTTGGTCTGGAAGGCATCATGGTAACTAATGAGCTAATGCAGGATCGGTTGTATTATGGGGACAGTTGGTCAGGAAGGCATCATGGTAACTAATGAGCTGGTGCAGGATTGGTTGTATCATGGGCACAGTTGGTCTGGAAGGCATCATGGTAACTAATGAGCTGGTGCAGGATTGGTTGTATCATGGGCACAGTTGGTCTGGAAGGCATCATGGCAACTAATGAGCTGGTGCAGGATTGGTTGTATCATGGGCACAGTTGGTCTGGAAGGCATCATGGTAACTAATGAGCTGGTGCAGGATTGGTTGTATCATGGGCACAGTTGGTCTGGAAGACATCATGGTAACTAATGAGCTGGTGCAGGATCGGTTGTATCATGGGCACAGTTGGTCTGGAAGGCATCATGGTAACCAATGAGCTGGTGCAGGATTGGTCGTATCATGGGCACAGTTGGTCTGGAAGGCATCATGGTAACTAATGAGCTGGTGCAGGATTGGTTGTATCATGGGCACAGTTGGTCTGGAAGACATCATGGTAACTAATGAGCTGGTGCAGGATTGGTTGTATCATGGGCACAGTTGGTCTGGAAGACATCATGGTAACTAATGAGCTGGTGCAGGATTGGTTGTATCATGGGCACAGTTGGTCTGGAAGGCATCATGGTAACTAATGAGCTGGTGCAGGATCGGTTGTATCATGGGCACAGTTGGTCTGGAAGGCAGGGCGTGTTTGGGCTTTTTCCCATTTTCACAAATCAAATATTTAGAGTAAAGGGAGTGGAGTGTGAAGGGCAGCACTACAGCTAAATGCCGGACAGCTAGAAGCTCTGTTGTTATGTAGAGATATACTGTTTTGACAGAGGAAATAAGATACCGTGACAGTAGGACATGCAGGCCTGCCCTTTGGCCAGGTCAAGAGGGGCACACGCCCCGGGCCCCATGCTTTGGGGGCCCCTGCACTGTCAGGGGTGAGAGTATGAGAAGTTGCAATTTTCATCCTATATTTAGTTTATTAAGAAGTGATCATAGCATCTGGAGGTGTAAAATATGCTGTTATTCTTTATACAGGACACACTGATTGAGACAGGGGTAATGATACAGGGGGGCAGGCATACAGGGAGAGGGGAATTAAAGGGACAGTGTACTGTAAAATTGGTTTCCCTTTAATGTGTTTCCAATGACTCGTTATAATAGCTGCAGAGTTTAAAAATGTATGCATGTCTCCTTTATGTACATTTTTATATATGAAATAGCTGTTACTGCTAAACGAAACCACAACAGGATAAAATGGGCTGAGCGTGTGTTGAGAGCAGACCTAGTAAACATATCTGTCTAATTATTTACACAAAGTCTTCCTTATCTTATTTATCACGGTTTACTCAAACACCAATACTCAGCGAAAAAGGAAATGATCATTTTAGTACTTCTCTGTCACAGCCCCCCATTGGGAACACTATTTTATCTAAACCATCTTGTTTACATGTTGTTGGGGTTTTTCTTCTTTTTTTTTGCAACCAGCTATTTCAAATGAGAAAATAAAGATGAAGGTAAAATGGATAATTGTGAACATATTAACAGGTAGAAAATATTACATTACACTGTCCCTTTAAGGGGGCTTGGCTAAGAGGGGCCACAAATTCTAAGGGTGGCCCTAAGGACATGTGAGAAAACAAGGTCACACTATGGTAGAGCTGGAACAGACAGGAGATTATGAAACTGGGAGTAGGATAAAAAGTGAGGTACTAGGAGAGTAGCATTACTACAGCTGTCGGATATAGTTGTATAATTGTGAGTACCTTCCCCATAGGCAGCATATACAGCACAGCCTGTAGTGATGCCCATCCCAGCAGCAAGGTCACTGCAAATGGGCCCCAGAGAGACTTCAGAGGGGGCAGTGGGCCTGGAATCCTCAGCACGCTGGCATCTTCTGTATTACAGGTCAGCAGCAGGTATAGCACAGTTGCAGGCAAGACAAACAAAAGCGCGAGGGCCCCTAGAAACAGAAATAATTTTACATATGAGAACGTCTCATCATGCTGTTAAATTGCTCCTTCCTATATGTCAAGTCTTGATGAATCCTAAGAGCTAGAACATTTTTGTCAATAGACAAGTATAGAGGTGCTGAAGTCCAATCAGAGGCAGGTATAGCAGAGCAAAGTGACCAATCAGAGGCAGTTATAGCAGAGCAAAGGGACCAATCAGAGAGAAAGAGAATAGTTCTCATAAACTGGCTGTGATTGGACATTCTGCTCGACTTCTCGTTCTGACTGGATGGTCTGCTCATAGTGTTCTGTATTTAACAAATATTTATATATTCTGGAAACTGGAAATTAATGACTTCTAAAATGTTAAAGTGAATGTCAAGTTAACATGACATCCTTATGGCATTGTATAGACTTTTAAAAATTAGCATGAGTTTAATTCATTACATTTTTTATATTGATTTATTTTCTTAATTTTTTTTAACTTTTTACTGCTCCGCCGATAAGCTCTCCCGCCCGACATATTGTCTAATTAAATGAAAGATGACGATTCTTAAAACAAAAATTTCATGAATTAAACTCATGCTAATTTTTAAAAGTCTATACAATGCCGTAAGGATTTAATTCTATCCCCTACATGTTTGGTTTATTCTACATATATATATTAAATAAATCATTTCCCTGATTTAAAATAAAATAAAAATAATAATAATATATAATACTAGTCCTTACCCAAAGACCCGCCAAACTCCAGCTCTTTTGTTCGTGGGGTCTTAATCTTGTCCGCCATCTTTTTTATTTTCCACTGGATGAGCCCTATGGAACAAACAAATTAAATACATGTCCTGAATCTCCCCAGTATGTATGATCACAGTTATATATGTATAAATCTTCAAAATAACAAGATATTCTTAGTGAGCATATACTACATGGATCTCAAAATGTCACATAGGATATAACGGATCTAGTTTGTTTATATTTATTTTAAAGCCAAGAGCATCTTTTGTTGCTGCCTTCACTAAAAAAAAATGACATACAGGAATTCAGTGGTGTTTAGGTCAAACAGTTTAAAGGGACTTAAAACCCCCAAATTTGTTCTTTCATGATTCAGACAGAGCATGTAATTCCTGATTTCCTAGCCCCTTTCAGTGGGTGTCCCAGCCTAACCTCATCAACAGAGCTAAACTGGGAGTTTCTAAGTTCGTTTTTAAAAGGTTTTATACTGGATTTTTAGATCAGTATCTGTGCATATTCTTCTTTATATAGTGTCTATTACATGCAGTTATATGAACATTGGTGTATACTGCCCCTTTAATGGCCATTTGAGGTAACCTTTTTAACTTATGGAACAAGAAAGCATAGAGTGCATTAAAGGGACAGCAATATGTTCACTATCTCTATTACTGTGTATGGTTTATGTACAGGTATACCTCACTTTACAGCGCTTTGTGGAACTGAAGTTCAACCTCCAAGGATTTTGAAACGGTGCTGTAATCATCGTGAGATTGCGAGAAAAGTGACTGGCGCCATTTTGTTATGCTTAGTTTACTCTGTTTACATCATTACAGTGCAATTTGTGTCTCAGTGCTATAGTCTGGCAAATTGTACTACAGTCATTGTCACTATTTTACAGGTACAGTATTTATTGAATACTGTGCTGTGCTAGTGTTAAACTAAACGTAGCATTATTGTACCCCTAATATATGTTAGTTCAAAGTCTTTAAACACACTGGCAAGTGAAAAGAAAGCTAAAACTGCCTTGTTTCACTTTAAGGCGGTTTTCACTTTACAGCGGGGCTCCGGTCCCTGAGTGGGGTATACCTGTACTTTGTCAGTTTATAGGAGTTTGTGTGCCTTTTACTACAGTCACCCAGTGACATACCCAGATAGCATTATCATGGTGAAACATATCCTTGGAAATGAACTTTGTTATAGATACTGTGGAGATTACTGCCCATCCATACAGGTACAGCACAGAGTATGCTTCAGGCATACATAAACAGAACAGATATTTTAATCAACATACGTGCATTTAAAGGGATATGTACCCCAATTTTTTTCTTTCATGATTCAGATCAATGACTCCTAACATACTTCTTTTATCTAATTTGCTTAGTTCTTTTGGTATCCTTTGTTCAAAAGCATACCTCGGTAGGCTCAGGAGCAGCAATGCACGACTGGATGTGTTCAGCTAGCTCCCAGTCGTGCATTGCTGCTCCAGCGAAAAATATAAATCGAGAGAATGAAGCAAATTTGATAGACGTAAATTGAAGGTTGATTAAAATGTAATGTACCTGTCTACTTGATTTTTTTATTTCTTAAAACTATAGATAATGCCTTTACTACTCATTTCCCAGCTTTGCACAAGCAACATTGTTATATAAATATACTCTATAACATCTAAAACTCTAAATCTCTTCCTGTTTCTAAGACCCTGCAGGCCGCCTCTTATCTCAGTGCATTTTATTAGCTTTTTACAGCCAGGCAGTGCTAGTTCATGTGTGCCATATAGATAATATTATGCTCACTCCTGGGCACTACAGTCAGGCAGTGCAATTTCATGTGTGCCATATAGATAACATTGTGCTCACCCCCGTGGAGTTATGCAAGATCCAGCACTAACTGGCTAAAATGCAAGTTTGTAAAAAATCACTGAGATAAGGGGCCAGTCTGCAGAGGCTTAGATACAGGGTAATCACAGAGGTAAAATGTGTATTAATATAACTGTGTTGGTTATGCAAAAATGGGGAATGGGTAATAAAGGGCAGAGCTATCTTTTTAAACAATAAACATTTTCAACAAGACTGTCCCTTTAAATGAAAAAAACATAAAAAGAATGACCACACAATTGCATAAATGTCCATAAGCACATATATAAAAGAGTATATAAAAAACAACAACATGGCCTGCATGCATTAACCTCAGAAATATACATACAGTTGAATGTTTTAACCACTAAGGGTAGCATAACAGATACAGAGGGCATATGTATGTAAAAAAAACTCCACAATGAGTCTATAGTGCTGAAACATGTTCTCATTTTTATTTCAAATGTTTTATGTTTATTTGTGTATATAAGCGTGTGTGGGTATATGCTTATGTGTATGTAAATGTGTGTGGGTATATGCTTATGTGTATGTAAATGTGTGTGGGTATATGCTTATGTGTATGTAAATGTGTGTGGGTATATGCTTATGTGTATATATGTGTATGTAAATGTGTGTGGGTA